>NW_026000255.1:1087687-1135360 GCF_001458135.2 Marmota marmota marmota | reverse complement strand
AGAATATATATATATATATATATATATATATATATATATATATATATATATATACACACACACACACACACACACACACACACACACATATACAGATTCCTGTCTCCACCCCACATAAAATTCAGCCCAAACCATGTCAATGAACTAGGAATTAGATCAGAAACTTTGCATAGTAAACACATGTAAAAGAAAACATAGAAGAAACACTCCAACATAGAGGTGCAAGCAACAACTTCCTCAATAGGACTCCTGTAGCTCAGGAAATAATATCAAAAGTAAATGAATAGAATTGCATCAAATTAAAATGCTTCTGCATAGCAAAGGAAACAACAGCATGAAGAAAGAACCTACCAAATGGAAGAAAATCTTTGCTGGCTACTCTTCTGACAGAAAACTAATATCCAGAATATATAAAGACCTAAAAACCTAAATAGCCAAAATACAAATAACATATTTGATAAATGGGCAAATGTATGAAATGGGCACTTATCAAAAGAAGTACAAATGACTAACAATTATATGAAAACTGTTTAACATCCTTAGCAAATCAAATCAAAACTCCACTGAGATTTCATTTCAAACCAGTCAGAATGGCAGTCATCAAGAACACAAATAACAATCAATGCTGTCAAGAATGTGGGGAAAATGGAACACTTATATGCTGTTAGTGTGAATGTAAATTAGTATAGCTACTATGAAATCAGTGTGCAGGTTCCTCAAAAAAACTAAAATTTGAACTACCATATAACCCAGCTATACCATTCCTAAGTATTTATCCAAAAGATTAAAAAACACCATACTTGAATACTATAATAATACATGCATTCCCATGTTTATAGCAGCACAACTCATAATAGCCAAGTTATGGAACCAGCCTAGGTATATGTCAACAAACGAATGGATTAAATTGTGGTATATATTCACAATTTTTACTTAGTCATAAAGAAGAATGAAATTATGTCATTTGCAGGAAAATGGATGGAACTGGATAGAATCATATAAGCAAAATAAGGCAGACTCAGAAAAACGAATGTCATATGTTTTCTCTCGTATCTGGAAGCTAGAGGGGGAAAAGGATCATGAAAATAGAAGGTAGACTGTGGAGTAAAGAGGATCAGAGGGAGGGAAAAGGGGAGGGCAAGAGGTGGTACTGGGGAACAAAATTTATCAAATTATGTGCATCAAATTATGTTACGTGCCACAATGCAACCTACTATTTTGTATAATGTGCACTAATAGATTTTTAATGGCCTTTTCTGTCACCATGGAAACATACCTCTTGCTTTGTTGCTACTCATGCCAACACTAGATGAACCTCCCCTGGTCTCACTTCAAAACAGTATGTCTAAGGACAGGTATGAGCCGGCAAAAAAGGATTGTCATTTACAAAAACTCACACAAAAGTAAAATAGTCCCTTATTCAGACCTCAAGTCTCTCTTTTTGAGATTCCTGTGATATGTCCTATATATGAGTCCAAATTCAATCAGGACAAATGAAAAGGGTAGTATATTGTGTGATCTTGATGAAATTACTTAGCTTCTCTCTGTTTCTATTTTCTCATCTGTAAAATGGGGATAATAATGCTTATAATAATAAAGCTTATAATAATGCTTACTATATGTAAAGTGCTTAAAACAGAACTAGTGTATAGCAAGTACTCCAATCATGTTCATTGTTGTCATAGAAATGTAAATTAATTTCAACCTCACATTCTTACTCCAATTCTCATTTATGAGAGAAAAGAACTACTACAACCTACCCTACTCCCATCATTATAACCCATTGTCATCTAAAAACTTTCAGGAGCTTGTAGATCAGAGAAGTCAAAGATGAATGTTTCATTTAAAAAAAACAATGAGGATTATTATTCAGTCAACCTAGAAATTAAATTAATCAATATTTTTGAGAAAGTACTCTTCCAAGTGCTAGATTATATCTATGAATAAAGTTGACCTGGTTTCTGCCTACACAAAAAATAGGTCCCGTTGGAGAGATGGGCTTAAAAGAAATAATTATACAAATGTGTAGCATATCTAATTACAAACTGTGTTTATTGCTACTAAAGGAAAATTATTCTGCCAAATGTGTAAGTGAAAAGCAACATTCATCCAAGATTTGTGTACTTTGGCTTGCAAAGCATTGTCCTGAGTAGCTGGCAAATGTTCATTGAGGAGATGAAACTAGGAAGAAAAGCATGTGTTATTTGCAGAGGCCTTTCTTGAAAGTCATACTGGAGATTTTATTTTTTGTCTTAAGAGCAATGAGTCACCTTTCAGAACTTTCTGATTTTAGAATGGTCTATCCTAGTTGTAGTTCAAGAGGACAAATATGGTCAGTGAGATCAATTAGGAGATTGTTTTGATAATCTAGGTAAGAAATTATATGATCCTCCCATTAGTAGTGTTATATGTTCATGCTCCTTCAGTATCCTTTTCTGGAGCTGATATGACTAATATAAGTGAAGATTGTGATATGATGATGCTTTACAAATAATTCATCTCATTTTTTATTCTAATTATGTAAATGAAGCCAGGCAAGGTGGCACGTACCTGTAATCCCAGCATCTCGGGAGGCTGAGGCAGGAGGATTGAAAATTCAAGGCCAGCCTCAGAAATTTAGCAAGGCCCTAAGAAAATTAGCAAGACCCTATTTCAAAATAAAAAAATATAAAAAGGGTTGGGTGTGATGGCGCATGCCTGTAATCCCTGCAGTTTAGGAGACTGAGGCAGGAGAATGGAGAGTTTAAAGCCAGCCTCAGCAACAGCAAGGCACTAAGCAACTCAATGAGACCCTGTCTCTAAATAAAATAGTGCTGGGGATATGGCTTAGTGGTCAAATGCCTCTGAGTTCTATCCCCAGTACCCCCCAAAACAAACAAACAAACAAACAAACAGGGCTGAGGATGTGGCTCAGTAGCTAGCACCCCTGGGTGTTATCACCAGTACCCCCAAAAAATACTAATTACAAAAATGATACAAATCAATGATAGGTACAGGCAACCACTTCCTTAGTAAGCCTCCTATACCTCAGAAAATAATATGAAGAATAAGTAAATAGGATGGTAACAAATTAAAATGCTTCTGCTGGAATATTTGTGTTCTTATAAGGGCTGTTTTAGGTTTCCAAGATGGTGTGCTATTGCTGTGTCCTACAGGGGGGATTAACACTGACTTCATATGGCATAAGGGATGGAAGGGGCAAAAGGGACAAACTCTTTCCTGTAAGCCATTTATAAGGGCACTAATTCTATTCATGAGGGTGGAACCTTCATGGCCTAATCATCTCCCTCTTATTATCATCACCTTGGAAATTAATATTTCAACATATGAATTTAGGGAAGGGGGAACATATATTCAGACCACAGCACTGTATATTATAGATGTACTATAATTTAGCTACCCAATATATTATTGCTGAACATGTAGATTCTTTCCAACTTTTCATTATATTTATTTTCATTATATTTAAATATGGGGTGTTCTTTTTTGTCTTCATTTCTGTTTTGTGTAAACAGAAACACTTATTCTCACTATTGCGCTTGTTTACCTGGTAAACAACATAGTAAATCACCTTAGACTGAGATGGCATCCCTAGCCCAGGAGATTTTAATTATCTTTCTCTAACCAACCAAGGTAACAACAGGTGGTAAGGCATATGGAAACTGTGTTATATAAGAAATAGATTAAGAAATCTGGGATGTTTATGGCAAAAGAAGGAAGGTGAGCCATTTCAGGGATCATGATATGGAAAGAGTAGACTTGCTCTACATTTCTCCAGAGTTGAATTCCCAGAGGAATTAGTAAAAATTTCAACAAGACATAATTCATTGTAATATAATACATGTATCCTTTACTCAAAATGCTTGGGACCCAAGGTGTTTTGGATTTCAGATTTTTTCATAATTTGGAATGTTTACATATATACATAATGAGATATCTTGCAGATGGGACCCAAGTGTAAACAGAAAATTCATTTATGTTACATATCCACCTTATACAAATAGCTTGGAGGTAATTACGTACAATATACTTAGCGTGCTTGCATTTTGACTGCAAAACATCACATGAGGTCAGGTATGGAATTTTTCATTTGTAGTGTCATGTCAGCCCTGAAAATGTTTCAGAATTTGGAGCGTTTTGCATTTTGGATTTTCACATGAGGAATGCTCAACCTCGTAATAACAAAAATGTACATACTGCTTACTCTGTGCCAAGTACTGTTCTAATCATGGTACATGTACACATATTAAATTACATAATCCTCTAACTGTCCTATGTGGTGCATACTATCATAATCTCTGTTTTACAAATGAGAAAACCAAGACCTGGGTAGATTATGTAATTTGTCCAAAGTCAATAGTTAATAAATGGTGATACCAGAATTAACAACCATGCATCTCTAAGTCTAAATTATTTCATTCTACGAACTTGTATCATATGACAGATTCTGTACTAAGAGCTGAAAGCATAAAGATGATTGACCTAGTGATGATTCAACTCCTAACCTCAAGTATCTGACAGTCAAATGGGTAAGATTGCTACATAAATGGTATATTATAATGTTGTGAGCCCTAAGAGAAGTAACTTACAGTGCTGTAAGAGCCAGAAGAGGGTTCCTTAGCACACACTGGAGGTTCAAGAAAGAATGGAAGGCTTTACCTAGGCTCAGTGGAAAAATGACATGTTCTGTTAATTCTGCTATAGGCATAGGAGGAAGCAACAAGTTTATGTTGTATTTATTGATTTCAGGTTACCCTTCCTCTAAATGAAGGTGTCTAATTAAGGAATTTTTCAATTGGGAGAAGAATTGGATTCACACTGTTTTTGCTAAAGTTCAATTATTAATGTTTCACTTTCATGATTTAGACCATATCTGAGTACCACCTGTACTTTCATTTACTTAATATGCTTCTTTAAATGAACTGACTTATTTTACTAAAATAAATTTCATCAAAAATAGCACTACCATAAATGGAAAGGCAGCTTTACTCTCCATAAATAGAAAGTAACCATAAAAATAAATACATACTATTAGAAAATATTTATCTATGTACAACCTAAAATAATCTTTCATACCACTATTGCAGGCCACATGTTGAAAAACACTGAATGAAATAACTTCTTCAGGCCCTTCTACACCAACATTCTGTGATTGAGTAAATAACTCTTGCTAGGATGTGTGACTCCAAAGTTTTATTTTCAGCATATTTGTGTATATTCACTCAATTTGTTTCTCACATAATCCGGATCATTTCAGCATGTCTCCACCATGTAAACAGTTGTTATTGGCTATATCTTCATGACAAAATCGACTCTCAATCCTGATCAAACCATTTATTTCACCGTAGAAAGTGAATTACTACTGATAATCTTCCTGCTATACTCTTTTAAATTCACTACTGGCCAGACATGAGAAGGAAGTATCCTGTCACTGTGGCTCCATGGTAGACTGCGCCAACTATATTTGCAGTATTGACCTGAGAGGAGAAAGGACTACTATAATGCAGGGCTATTTGGTCAAACACAGAACAGGAAATAAAGAACAAAGCTACAATATTTCAATAGGTGTGTTTGCAGAATGGTTTTAAGAAAGCAACAAAGACCCTTCCTTTCTCTTCTCCCTTTCACTTTCTGAGGGAAGTGATAAGACTTCCATGGGCAGAAAAGTAAAGGCCAATCTCCTGTTGGTTTGGGGGACAGTGGGAGATGGACACCACCCCTCTTTGGGGAAGTGAAAACTGCTTGTGGTAAGTAACATGAGGATGATAACTATGAGCCTGCCTCTGGTGGCCTGCAGGGCCCTGACACATCTCTGGATTAGCTCAGTGATAAAGGAGTTCCTGTTCTATTTATACATTTCCTTAGACAATCTCATATTTATTTGTTTAATACAAAAGCAAGAATGCAAGTCTTTTTTTGTACACCCAATAGGAACCTTCCCTGACTCAGGAATATACATTTTGGGGACAAGGCCAAGGATGTTATCCATTTCCTGCAGGTGAGGCTGAGGCTCCCAGTTTTTCTGGTTTGACTTGGTTGCTGATTATGAAGCCTCTTCCCTGCCCCAATTTATGGGTGTGGTGGCTTCTAGGGTATAAAATGGTGTGGAAAATGCATGGACACCCAACTCCCTAACCCTACCCCAACACACACACACACACACACACACACACATACACACACAGCCCTAGTCAAGCTCTTAGCTCATAAAGTTAGCAGCCTGAGGCACAACTAACTTACAGGAGTTAAAAGGCCTGCTAGAGCTTGTCTAGGATGGTGGTATGCCAGTAGAATTTCAAACCCTGGCCCATTGGCCATTCCTTAGGTAAATTTAATCATGCCTCCAAATGTCTTGAGCAAGAAGTTTAGTTATTAATTTTTATAAATTAGTTTACTTATATGCACAGGGAAAGGGGTTATGTGGATCATGGGATATGTTCTCAATATATTTAGCAAGAGACTCAAAGTTCATAGATTTTTATAACTGCCATTGCTAGAAAATAATGGTTAACCTTTACTGAGAGCTTCATTTGTGGCAGGTGCTGTGCTTTGTAGGCTACAAACTCCGCAGGGGCTGATCTAGGTTTGGTAGGGCCTAAAGTTTGTACGACTATGGGGGCCCTTTCTAAGGAAGACATAGGTTGATTCCTTCCAGAGTTTTGGAAAAGGGCCTGAAGGCTTAAATTCATCAGTGTCACTGTGAAAGCCACCTCTGCATCTTATTTAATCTTTTTGATAATTCTGTTAAGTAAGTGCTAGCAGTATCTCTGTAAAAGAAATAGGTGAGAAAGCATGTTTAGAGATATGAAGGCACTTGCTCAAAGTTGCATAGTTTATAAATTAAGCCAATTCCCACAATCTCCTTCAAGGTTTTCTCCTCTTAGCTAAATAGATTTCCTCCTCTGAAATATCCTTATCCTTTGCTGGCAGTAACCTTAGTGCTGTCCTCTGGGACACATGAGGAACTTAACACTGGTTCAACATTAGCAGTGGAGCAAAAGGTCTCCTTCTAGCTGATTTTTCAGGAGGAGTAGGACCTCTGGGAAACTGCAGAGCAAGAAGAAAAGTGGGTGAGGAGGGCAATTTTGTTCCCACTAGGTCAGAGCCATGCACTAGTTTTAGCAACATTTTTGTTGTTCCGTGAACAACAGTGACTTAAGAATGCAGATTTTTCTCTTTATGTACTGCTTGACTTCTCTCCCCCTCCCCAGGCCAGCTCTCCCCAGCTGGGCCCCTAACTCTCCTTCCTTTCCCCCTCCCTTGCTCACTTCACCCTATTCTGCCCCACCTTCCCTTCAGTCCCAGCTCTTCAAGCCTTCTTTTTAAAAGTGTTGTTGTTGTTCTACTGGGAGCTAGGAGGGTGGAGTCCTCTTACCAAGGCTTTTCCTCCTCCCCTCCCTCTAGCCCTCAGACTGGGCTCCACCCTGGTAGTTTGTCAGTTGGTTTTCAGGAGGAGGAGGTGAAGCAGCAGGATGAAGAAGGGGGAAAGAGAACAGCATCTTGTGAGCCCTGACACGTGGTGTGTCTACATACTTCTCAGCTATCTTTCACTAAGTTAAACATATAATTTAACTCTTATCTTCCTCATCTGATTCTTTGGGTACACAAAGGAAAGTGCGGGCTGCTTCCTCAAGCAGTGGATTTCCCTCAGGCTCTGGGTGGAATGGACAGAGTTGAAGACATTTCAGGTTACCATTTGGTATATTTCTTAAATCTGCTAAAGAAAGGAGAACCTGTGTTGCTTCCTAGAAGGAAAAGGAAAGTGATCACAACTTTTACTTCTTCATACCTGCTCTCAAAACGTTTCTTCAGACATAGGCATCAGTCACATGCTTATTATTAGTATCAAGAAGTAAAGAATATAAAGAAAAAGCCCTGCCTTTCCCACCAAATGTGGTTATGGGGTACAAAGTTCCCTGTGTGTCACTTTTGACTCCTAATTTAAGTGAGACAGAGGCCATACCTAAAATATTCAAAAGGAAAATGTGGACTAATAGACTGAGTATGATAAAACCAAGGCTCCTTACTGGAGCCCCTTGGATAAAATGAATGCTCTCATTTCTCCCCTTAGCACCTAGCATCATTCTTGATACAACCCAGATGCTTAATATACTTTTATTTACTAAACAGATAGAAGAATGATGGGAAAGAATCTAGAGTTTGTTTCTAAAAGGTTCAACAATTTACTTCATGTTTTTCAAAAGCTGAATTTGTTATATGAGGTCAAGTTTTCTACCCAAGTAAAATTGAGGCAGAAAAACAATAACCCAGGGTTGGGCTGGGGTTGTAGCTCAGTGATTGAGCACTTGCCTCACGTGTGTGAGGCACTGGGTTTGATTCTCAGTGCTACATAAAAAATAAATAAAACAAAGATATCGTGTCCATCTACAACTAAAAAAAATGTTAAAAAAACAATAACCCAGGGGTTAAGATAAATTACTTAATCAGAAAAAAGTTTAATAAGAATATAGATTGTTTGGCTATCTGCAAGATAGCTTTTATTTTTTAAACCAGGGACTGAATCCAGGCATGATTAACCACTGAACAACATCCCCAGATCCCCAGACATTTTTATTTTGAGATACGGTCTCACTAAGTTGCTAAAGCTAACTTTGAACTTGCAATCTTCCTACTTCAGCCTCCTGAGTCACTGGGATTACAGGTGTGCACCACCATGCCTGGCTGGATAGGTCTTCAGCCTTTCCATATTGAATAAGGAACTCATAGTGACCTTAAGGCACAGCCAAACTAGACCAGGAATTCTAGTGGCTACTCTCTTCAAATTTTTAGTATAGTTATCCATCTTTATCTTTACAACATAAAAATGCATTCATGATATAAACAACCTAATACATTTGAATCTGAAACTCTTTCCAGTGTTGCTTAAAATTGCCTTGGTTGGAATGGTGAAAATCTTGAGTAGTACTTCCTAAATTTCATATATTAAGAAACTAAGGCTCTAAATGATAAAGTGATTCTTTTTTTAAAAAAAAAATATTTTAGTTGTCAATGTACCTTTATTTTATTTATATGTGGTGCTGAGAATCAAACCCAGTGCCTAACACGTTAGGCAAGTGTTCTACCACTGAGCTACAACCCCAGCCCGGAGTGATTCTTTTTAAAGAGAGTTGTACTCATGTCTATATGATTCCCTGTCATTTACCTTGTAAGCAGGGAAGGGGTACAGGGAGTGGTGGAGAGATATGGTATAGTAAGATACGGAGTTATTTATAAATCCATACTACAGGAACATTCATGCAGCAAATATGTATATATGTTCTCTAATCTCTGTCCCTCGGTTTTCTCTTTTATAAACTGGTGATAGTAGTTATAAGGTCCTTGCTTAGCATCTGGATGGTCATCTTAAGTGACAGCCATTTTAAGGGAAAAATTTTTGCTTTCCTGCCCAAGGGCCCCAAAGGTATTTCTGAAAAAGGCTCATCACTCCCTCATACCAACCCAACCCTTAACCGCCCACATTAGGACCCACCCACTCTGATTCCTGAGCCTCTCCCATAAAAGTCCTAGAACTCAAGCCTATTTTGCCTCTCTCATCTATAGAGAGATGGCTTTTATTTGTCAGCTTTGACAAATAAACTCTCATGTGTATTTCTGCCTGGTCTCCCTCTTTCATTTATCACTTACCCGGCTCTTGTTTCTCACTTTCCCTTCAGTAATCCCTACTCACAGGATTATCAGAAGAATTTTTAATGATTTAATAGACATAAAGAGCTCTACAACAGAGTTTGTCACATAGTTAGTGCTCAATAACTATTATAATTGTTAAACATAATAATGCCTGTCATCCAAGTTACAGATATTATAGTATCTGGTGTCTAACCTCAGAGACTTTATTAAGGGAAGAAATTATATAAACAAATATGTGTTTGGAGTGAAGAAGGCAAAGAGGAAGAAGTTTTGCCTGAAGGAAATAAATAAGAAGGAAAGCTACTTTGAGTTAGTCCTTTTAAGAAGGTTGACAGAGAGTTTAGGCCATTTCAGATACAGAAAGTAAAGTGACTCCAATAGCCAAGCTATGGAACCAACCTAGATGTCCATCAAGAGACGAATGGATAAAGAAAATGTGGTGCATGTATACACAATGGAGTATTACTCAGCCATAAAGAAGAATGAAATTATGATATTTGCCAGTAAGTAAATGGGTGGAACTGGAGACCATCATGCTATGTAAAATAATGCAGACCCAGAAAGTAAAAAGTCAAATGTCTTCTCTGATATGTGGAAGCTAGTCCAAAATAAGGGGAAAAGAAAAAAAACTGAGGAAGGGGGATTCCATCAAAATAGAAGAAAGATCAGTGGAATAGAGGAAAGGGATTGAGGGAAAGGAGAAGGGATAAGTACAGTCAAATGAAACTAACCAAACTTTCCTATGTACATATATGAGTATACCACAGTGACCTCACCACCATGTATGTCCATAAGGCAACAATTTTCAAAAAATAAAAAAGTAAGGTTGGAAACAGGCCAGGATTCTCAGGGATTTGCAATCCAGGGAAGACCTAGGACAGCAGTAAAAGCTCTGGTGCTGGAAAGGTAGAAAGGGGCCAGACCACAGCAAAAGACCCCAGTCTTGATGTCATTTAGGTGGCTAAACTATGGGAGAAAGAAAAATGTTTGGGGAGATGAGGATGAAAAATGAGATGCTTAGAAGGTATGCAGGCAGAAATAATAGTTAAATGGGCCTACCTGTTGTGAAGTACTGGGCTTTGACCCTGTTTCCTTATATTAACAAAGGAGACATGGAGGGTACAATAGTACCTACTTTCCAGAGTTGTTACCAGGAATAAATAGAGAAATGATGAATGTTAAAGCATCTAGTCCAGTGACTTGCCCATATTAAGTGCTGAACCCATAGCAACTATTATTATTTCTCTTTCCTTGCTGCTCCCTCCCTTCCTCTGCTTTGTTTCTTGTCTCTCTTCTCTTTCCTCCTCTTTAGAAGAATTGTGGTAGGCAAGAGCTACTGAAAAGGGGCTGTGGTTGCTTGTTACTTCCTGACCTCCCATTAAAATTAACTAGAGAAGGACTTTCAGGCAAGGGCAAAGAAATCCTGGAAATGTGGCTCCTATCCTATGGATGCAGCTCTACAGGGATCTTCGCCAATGCCTAGCTGAGAGGCGGTCCCAGGGGGTTGAGAACACTATTCTTAGAGATCTGGTATCTGGGAGACTGAGAACGCCTTTCTTAAGTCTCCCAGCTGGGCCACACAGTATTTGCAATTCTTCTTACCCATCCTCTCCTTTACCTTCACCTCCTTCCCTCCTCTGTTACTAGATAGATATGCAACCAGCTCCAATCTCCTTTCCTCTTAGTATCCTCCCTGAGAAGGCACTGTGACCTCACTGTCCTTGCTGGTGTCACACGTTACCATGGAGAGCTAGGAGGGTAAATATCGCTTCCAGTTGCCAGTTTTCTTTTCTTTTCTTTAATGGAGAATATCATGCTAAGCGAAGTAAGCCAGCTTTCTTATATCTCTCCTTTCCCTCTCCCTTTCTTCCTAGGCATCCCCAGCCCCAATCTCTACACCCCTCATCCTCCCCTGAGAGTTAGCAGAACGCGAATAGATAAATGACCGAATAGTGTGTTAACAAGCTTCTTTCTGGGACGGATAAGGAACTGAAATTGATTCGAGTTGTACCTGCTGCTGCTGGAGACACAGAGAGGCAGCCGCCAGGGGCGAGGCCAGTTCTCTCCGCCCAGGGCCCCGCCCCAACCCCTTCCTTCTCCCTCCGCCTTCTCAGCCCCACCCTTCTCCACCTCCTCCTACTTTGCTCTCTCCTCTAGCGGCCGCTTGTCCCTTTTAAGGAACTCCACCCTAGGTGGAGTCCTCACGATAGTCACACCTCTCTTCTGGGCCTAGCCGGGCGGAGAAAGACGGAATCACTCCACCCACTCAGGTTGCCCAGAGAGCACTTCAGGTTCTGACCCGTGTGGGGCTCGAGGTCCCCAGTGGTGCAGCTAGGTGCCTCCAAGAAACCCCGCCCCAGAAGACCCGCAAGAGTTGCTGCCGTTTTTCGCTGAAGCCCCTTCCCTGGGCTGGTGTTCTATATGTTTCGACCAATCGTCGGCATTTTCTCCTCCCTTCTTTCTTTTTAGGAAGGCGCTGGGGTGTGCGGCGGCAACCGCGGTGGTGAAGGGATCCTCTCATGGTATCTCCTCGTGGGGAACGTTCCTGTCTTGAATGATTCCTTCTCCGCCTCAACTTTGTGTTCAAGTAGTGTTTTGAGGTTTAGGGTGGGCTTTTTTTTTTTTTTTTTTTTTTTNGGGAAATGACTTTGCTAAAGCATTGAGCAAAGAGGGGCTAAGAAGGGGAAGAGATACTTTTGGGGGGCTTCGTGAAAGTAGTGAAAGAGGACAAGAATGGATGGATTTGTCTAGTTTAGTCCACCCTGGCTCAATGCTCGCAGATCCCCCTTAAGCGGTAAAGGTTTGTCTTTGACTTAACCCCACATAGCCAAAGTCGCAGCCAGCCAGAACAGTATTCAGAAAGCCGAACCAGGTAACTCCCCCCCCCCCCCAGCAGCCAAGCACTAGCCGGTACCTAGAAATGCTTCTAAAAAGGAGGAGGAGGGGGCAGGTGGGAACCTGGGCTATTAGGGACACGAATCGCGAGACCCTGGAAGGAGCCGCAGGGGAGGAGCTGCTTAGGGCGTGCCAGTTCTTTAAGGAGGGGCTGAGCTTGGTTGGAGGAGGAAGCCCAAGCCTAAGGCCCAGCCCGGGCCCTTTAAGACGTGGCCAAGGCGGTTGGTTCGTCTGTGTAGGTGGAAGATTGGGCCGAATTGCTGCGATTGCTTGAGCTAATGGACTTGCTCTGCCACTTGGTGGAGCTTTTTAATGTGTGTAGGTTTTTGTTTTGTTTTGTTTTACCATAAGAATTTTGGGGAAAATAAACACAAACAGGTAGCCAAGGAAACGATGTCATATTTCTTTAATATTGTCTTCATTGTGAAGAAAAACATATACTAAGCACCTATCTGTCAGCAAGAGTAATAATAGCTGGAAAAAGAGAATAATCGCCAAATCTGAATTTTAAACTAACAAAAACTGTGATGGTTTGACAGTAACAGAAATATCTGCTTTGAAACCCTACTACCACCCCTAACTTGTTGTGTGACCCTGGGCATTGCTTTTCTCTACAGAATGCAGATTAATAATTATATCTCAAAAGACATTCAGGTAAATTAAATACCATACTGTATGTGACACAGACTGCTACTTGTTGTATCTTAGTTACACTTTTCTTACTCAGTTTGGTACTCTTTCTCTGAGCACTCATGATAGAATTGGTACTTTGCTGTCCTTAAAATACCATCTAGGTGAACTGAAAGGAGGCCTAGGAAGACTGAATTAGCTTGCCCAAAGGCTGAGGCTAGAACATAGGTTTTATTTGCTTCTGATTTAACATTGTTCCCACTGGACTTTATCAGCTCTAAGAGAAAAGGCCACTAAACTGCCTTTCCCCTCATTCTTTGGGTAACTTAACCAGGACAATATAGCCAATGGGACCTTTGGACAACAAAAACCAGTGACACATAAATGACCTCATCCTACTCTTTAAAGTTTGGGGGAAACCCTTACTGAAAGTCGTTGATCTTTGGTAAAGGTTGGGGACAAAGAGAATAGACTGGGAACAGTGTCTTCAGGTTAGCTTAGGGAACAGGCAGGCAGAAAACATAAGAAGGGCAGAAATATAACTTTAAAAGTAAAAGCAACAAATGCATCTATCTAGTCAATTCTCAAGATAAAACTCATGTCTCTACTTTCATAGCACTAGGGAACTATAGGTCCCTTTTGCTTAGGCATTCAGGTTACAATAGAAAGAACATTAGGAGTAACAGAAACATTGGGGGAAAAACATCAACTAGGTCATCACCTTCACTCTCATTGTTCTAGTATATTCATTTTGATGGGGGAAATACTGGGGATTGAACCCAGGTGTTCTATTACTAAGCTATATTCCCAAACCTTTTTATTTTTTATTTTGAGATGGGGTCTGGCTCAGTTGCTGAGGCTGGCCTCCAACTTGCAAACCTTCTACCTCAGTATGCACTACCATGCTGAGCTAGTATATGAATTTTAGAGATGGAGTTCTTAGTGGTTCCGATATCTGAATCCTAGTAACCAATATATCAAGCCCAGTCAAGTTGTTCATCCTTCCAGATTGTCTTTGATGATGGGGAATATCAACCATTCATTCTTCCTCTTTCTGGCAGAGGCTCTATTATTATTTGATTCACTTATATGTTCACCTTTGCCCTGAGTCAGTTACACTGTATGGCCTCATTTAATTGGTTAAATGAAGACAAGATTGCCTTTGGATACATAATTTATTTAGTAAATGTATATTGACATACTATGTGTTAGGCACTGAGAATTTTTTTTAAAAACTTAATTTCCTATTTCTTTTGTCTTGAATGTCTTCTTTATCCTCCCATCCAAACCTGAATCTTCCCTTAAATTCTACCTTTGCCCTGGCCTCCCACAGCATGTCTTTTTTTTTAATCTCCTCAGCTATTCTTTAGATGTCCTTGTATGTTCTGTTTCATTGATACCACAAATAAAAGGCCTTATAATGTACTTATTTTCATGATTTTTCCTGAACAGTATTTATAGTATTCCTCCATCATTAATCCCAACTTAAATGCCATTTCTATGATTCTTGCATCTAGAAATGCTCTTTTGAGGTTCCATATTACTTTTCCTGCATTTTCTGGAAACCGCATTACTCTTTGTCCTGCATTACATATCTAAGCCCTTACCCCTTTTTCCGACTGCCAAGGCACTCAGTGACGGGTAATGTCATTTTATCTTTATAATACTTAGCTAATCACCTTTCCCTTGTAAATGCTTTGTACATATTTTGTAGATTATTGTCTAAGGTCTAATTCTAAAATGCCATTTTTTTTTGTAAATGAAGGAAAACTTGATTGAGATGATTGACCAAAATGATCATCTAGTACACTTGCCATCTAATTGCTAAGTAGAGTGTATACACTAATGTTTTTGATTTAGGCATTATACCTACAATTCACATTTCCAATCTATTGATTATCCCCAACTTAGCTTCATTATCTAGTCTCTCATTATCATCTCTAAAATTATATTATAATTTGTGATTATAAATAATGTAAGTAAAGCATTGGACTCAGTGCCTGACATGTAATACAAATTTCATAAGTGGAAGGTCTCATCATTTTTATTTTGTTTTATTTAAATATTTCTGTGTGTTTGCAGGAGAGGAATATAGATTGATGGGACAGGAAGTTGGATATAAATGTTTGGAACATAGATGCTGTATGTAATATACTAAAAGATATTGTCTGTGTATTTAAATGAATTGGATATATAAATGTGGGCAAATCAAACTCTGGGATTTTTATTTTATTTATTTTATTTTGGTACTGGGGATTGAACTCAGGGACACTCAACCACTGAGCCACATCCCCAGCCCTATTTTGTATTTTATTTAGAGACAGGGTCTCACCGAGTTACTTAGCGCCTTGCTGTTGCTGAGGCTGGCTTTGAACTCACAATCCTCCTGTCTCCGCCTCCTGAGCTACTGGGATTACAGGTGTGCGCTACTATGCCCAGCTGCCCCAGACTCTTATCCATCCATCATTCAAGACTTCTCCTTTCCACTTCCCTGGTTAAGAAAGTTACATTACATCCTTATCATAAATCTTGGGAAACTTAATTAAACTTTGTACTTGTTCTCATCTGTATATTGAGAATAATAATAGAAACTAATTCATGGAGTGGCAGTGAGAAATAAATATGTTAATTTTGTTAAACAGAAGAATGCATGAAAACATAGTAAGCGGTGAGAAAATGTAGTTGTTACGGTTCTTATAACTGATGCTCAAAATGCTGGCATCAGACTTTTCCTTCTTTCTCTGTTTCCTCATCTACCTAGGTGCCAAAGGCTTTTTTTTTCTCTTTGTATCTGGCATTAGTACATACTTTCCTTTTTTCTTCTAACTGCCACCCCCTGAATTTAGGCAAGCAGTGAAAAAAATAAAATTAGCCTATGGATCAAATACAGCTCACATGTATGTTTCCCCTAAAATTTGAAAACTCTCATTTATAAATATATTTTATCTAGGCTTGGTGATGCATGACTGTAATCCCAGCAACTCAGGAGGCTGAGGCAGAAGGATTGCAAGTTCAAAGCCTTCCTCGGCAATTTAGCAGGGCCCCAAGCAACACAGCAAGGCGCTGTTTCAAAATAAAAAGGGCTAGGGATGGGGCTGGGGTTGTGGCTCATGGGAAGAGCACTGGCCTAGCAAGCCTGAGGCACTGGGTTCAATTTTCAGCAACACATAAAAATAAAATAAAAGGTATTATGTCCACCTACAACTAAAAAATAAGTGTTAAAAAAAGGTCTGGGGATGTGGCTCAGTGGTTGAGCACCCTGGGTTCAATTCCCACTACCAAAAAATAAAAAATCTATTCTAGGTGTGGTAATGCATTCCACAGAGCTTAAAATCCAACATACACAAAACTGTACAGTGGACTCTCTCCCCTATTCCTGTCTTCTAGCCACCCATTTTTGCCTCACTAGAGTTAACTACAGTTATCAATTCATAAGGAGAATTTTCATGGATATTTAACGTAGGTCAGATAATAAATATGTATACTCCCACTTCCCTTTTATACACAAATGGAAACACATTCTACACATTGTTCCACAACTTGTTTTGTCTACTTAAAATATACTTGAGATCTTTCCATATAATACATAGAATATGTCTCATTCTTTTGTGTGTCTGCATAGTTTTTCACTATATGGATGAACCATGGTGTTTTTAAACAGTTTTCTATGGATTGACAGGCTCTTTCCAAACTTTTGCAATGTTGTAATAGCAATAACAACTTTGTAAGTTCTATATGAGAGGAATAGGGCTGTCATAACAAGATATCACTGACTGAGTCTGCTAAACAACAGAAATTTAATTTTTTGACATTCTGGAATCTAGAAATATTAGATCAAGATGCCAGTATGTTCATATTCTTTTGAGAGTTCTTTTCCTTGTCTACATAGCTGCCTTCTTGCTACATACTCACATGACCTTTATGCAAGGAGAGAGAGAGAGAGAAAGAAAACTCTATGGTGTTTCTTCTTATAAAGACACTAATTCTATAAGATTAGAACCCTACCCTTATGACTTCCTTTAACCTTAATAACTTCCATAAAGGCCCTGTCTCCAAATACATTCACATTGGGGGTAAAAGTGTTAACATAGCAGAATGTCAATTCTCCTAGTCTCAGACTTTTAAAAATTGGTTGACTGCCAACATTTCAGAATAAGATTTTACTTTAAAATTCTAGAATTCAAGATTTTCCAGAATAATCAGAAGATACTAACCAGTATTTGCTCCTGGCAAAAATTGCCTAGAGTTTATGAACTGCTCCCTCTACCCCTTTTAGACAGGACATATATTATCTGTTCATTGTGTTCCTCATCTGGCCTAGGTGACCTTAAACTGTCTGGCCATTCTAGGTATTGAATTTGTGGCAATTTTGCAAGTTCTTACCATAAAATAAATAGAATATTCTATTAGCTTCTAGTTTTGCATTGATTCTTCCTCCTCTTCATTCTCTGAGGATTATTGCCAGGATATTGTCCTTAAAACACATTTTAAAAAATTATTCCTCTTTTCTTTGCCCAGTCATTTTACTAGACACCTACAAAATTCTAGGTATCATGCTAAAAGCTGGGGTGAATAATTTTAAGTGGGACTGGTGAATAATTTTAAGTGGGACTCTTTGTCTTCATAGAGTTTATAATCTACTTTTTCTCTCATTTGAATTCCCTTTAGGACTCTTCTTATTCTTCAAGCTCCACTTCATAACAAACAATTCTTTGGGGATTTTTTTTTCTGACTGTTCCATTTTCAGTCATCTCTCATAGCTTCAAAGGCTCATAACTTCAAGTTACAATTCACTGAAACAGCATCCATTACTTTCTAATGCTTTTTTTTTTTTTTTTTTTTTCTTCGTACGGGCATTGAACCCAGGGGCACTTAAACATTGAGCCACATCCCCAGCCTTTTTTTGTATTTTATTTAGAGTCAGGGTCTTGCTGAGCTGCTTAGGGGCTCACTAAGTTGCTGAAGCTGACTTTGAACTTGAAATTTTCCTGTCTCAGCCTCCCAAACGGCTGGGATTACAGGCGTGTGCCACCATGCCTGGCTTCTTTTAATGCATTTTTTGAGGGTACGAGGAATAGAACCCAGGGCCTTGGGCATGATAGGCAAGCACTCTGACACCGAGCTAAATCCCTAGACAATTTTTTTTGAGACAGAGTCTCACTAATTTGTGCAGGATGTTCTGGCACTGGTGATTCTGCTTCCATAGCCTCCTGAGTGGCTGGGATTACATGTGTGTGCCACAGTTTCCAGCCTTTTTCTTGTAAAGTTTGACTGCTATCTTTATGCCTAGTTTTATTTTATCACATGAACCTGGAATCTCAAGCTCAAATCTCAGCAAGACCCAGTAAAAAGAGAGGAATGCCATGTCTAAAGGGAGCAGCCACTGATCATCTCCAAATATTTTTTCAATGTATACTCCATGTTGTAAGATCTGTCAAGTGTTCAGAAAATCAAGAAATAGATTTTCTTTTTAAATGAAATTTCCTGTATTTGAAAATTTTTCAGCTAATTATATTTTAATTTATAACATCTTGATGAGAACCAATTCTGTGACTTCAGTTACTAACCAATTTATTATGACTTTGGTATTACTTAGTCTCTCTGACCTTTTATTTCCTCATGTGGAAAATGAGATCAACAATAGTAGCTATCTCACAGACAATTGTGAAGATTAAATATCCCCTGTTAGAAATACCATAGGAATGAAATGTTATAGTTTCTAGGATTTACCTAAAAATATCCACTGAGGTGGGGCAAGTAATTTGGAGTACAAATAAAATAAGATTTGCCTTTAATTGAATATATTTGAAGCTGGGAATAGACACATAGGAGTCTGTCTCTACATTTGTATGTATTTGAAATTATCCATAATAATTTTAATGCCATTGGAATGAAACTCAAGTTTTATGTAGTGGTTTGTAGGGAATTTAATTGTTTTTCTTGACATCAACCTCACTGGCTCAGCAGAAACTTGGATGATTATTATGGATTTTCCATCTATGGACTTTATCATGCAATACCCTGGTGAAATTTTATTTATTTATTTATTTATTTATTTATTTTTGAATATTATAACTGGAAGGGGCCTGAAAAAGAAAGTAGTTTCAATAACATTTTGAGTAACAGGTAACAGTGGAGCTTGGTCTAGAATCCAAGTCTACCAGCTCCTAGTTAAATTATTTTCCCTTTATTTCACACTACCTTCTTTAACTAGAGCACTTTTATTATAAATTCTACCACTGGCTGAGTGTGGTGGTGCACACCTGTAATCCCAGTGACTCAGGAGGCTGAGGCAGAAGGTTTACAAGTTGGAGGCGAGCCTCAGCAATTTAGTGAGGCCCTAAGCAACTTAACAATACCTGTCTCCAAATAAAAAATAAAAAGGGTGGGGATGTGACTCAGTGGTTAAGCACAGCTGGGTTCAATCCCCACTACCAATAAATAAATAAATAAATAAATAAATAAATAAATTTCCACCAAGGGTATTGCATGTAAGATTATTATTTGAACATAAATGTACTTGTTTGATGGTGTTTTTGAGGACAGAGGGACTAATTCTAGAAATCTGAGGTTACATTTGTGCAATTTTTAAAAATCTGTTCTTTCAGGTCATCCTCACAAGGATCCTGTGATGTAAGTGAGAAGAAGTTATTTCCACTTTCCACATTAAGTGATAGGACTTGCCCAAGGTCACCTAACAATTTGGTGGTTAAACTAGAACCAAAACTCATATGGAAATTTATCATCATTCTCTTTAGCTTTTATTTTTTTCAGAATGAGGACTCCCTAGCACATTTCAAGGTGATTTATCAGTCATACATATTTGTTTTATTTCTTGTAGTAAAGAAAATTGGGCTTAACATCAGCATCTGAGGAGAGGACAAATATGTGAAAGCATTATATGCCATGCAGGTGATACTATAGAATATGAAGTCATAGGAAATAGAGATAAATATATCAAAAATAATAAGATATGAATTGTTACTCTAACTGATTTGGATCTTTAAAATATGACTTTATTTTTGTACTTTATTTTGTGATTTTTCTGACAGAAATCATCCTAAAAATTACATTGAGATCTTACAATTATGTCTTACAGACAAATTATTATATGTGTTACCATGATTTATCTGCTTGGCAACCAAATGAGAGGATGTATTTCCATTTTGTGTATGAGAAACTGGGGCATAGAAAGATCAAATGACTTGCACAAAATCATCCAGCTTTGTTCTGGTGTATCTTATCACCTTATCTTTTCATTACCTCACACCACTTCACTACTTCAAACTTGACTAACTGTTGTGATGGTGTAATATTCAATTTCATTCTTTCTGTCACTGAAATTCACACATGGTATGTGCTGTCAGACTGTACTCATTTTTGTGGTAATGTGTTCTTTCCTCTTAAACTTCTATTCTTTTTACCATCCCAGTTGCCCCCGACACACATATTTTCTTTTATCTCATTCTAAGTAGCAGGAAATGCAAGTTATAGGGGTTTTCTGTCTTAAGGTCACTTCTGAGTACCTGCTGCGTGTTTGGACTAAGTACTTCAGAAACCCTCCAGCTTTTGTGTATATTGAAATCTTTCCATAGGAAAGTTATAAGGATTTGTCCACTGAGATACTACTGTTGGGATTTCTTTGAGATTGAGTTTTCTGATAATGTCCATAGTGATAGATGTGAGGCTGTTTGAAGGAAATAGGATAAATTAGAGGATCTTGCAATCTCCTTTTATTGGGTAGTTTGTTTCTAGCAACCATTTACCCTCTGTTATGGGACCTGCTTCAAGCAGAAGTTGGGGAAACATTTGCCTCCAGATCAAGATGCATTATAACTTTATTATGGCTGTATTATAGCTCCAGGCTGTTGAAATTCAAATCCCCTTTCTGCCATTCCTAGGTGGGTGATTTGGGGATAAACCACTTCATCTCTCTCTGCTCATTTTTAAAATGGGGAGGATTGGGGTGTGGCTCAGTGGTAGAGTGCTGGCCTAGCATGCCTGTGGCCCTGGATTTGATCCCTAGCACTGCAAAAAATAAAATAGGGAAATAATAGTACTCACTACAAGGATTGTGAGGAGTAAATGTGATAATATTATTTTCACAGTACCTGACACATAGTAAGTACTTGGGGAATACAGACTATTATAGAGCTTTTTATCACCATTCCATTGTTAATGTCATGATACCGAGTAACTTTAATCCTGAAGGTTTTTGTAAAGACCCATCCTAACACTACTTTCTATTCCCCTAGAAGATATATAATAAACCATCTAAAATATATGTGTACTCTAGTCCTTTAATTATTTTTTTCTAATAATAAAAATATAGGTAACACTTTTCAAAAAATGATCCATAATCTCAAAACACTAAAAGATTGTTTCTCATATTTTAATAGTTTCAGTATTTTTTATGTTCAGAGGTTGTAGGTGAATATCTGTATAAGGTCCTCCTAAGTGATTATTTTGTTGTCTTCAAACTTGATCTTTTAGCAGACAGTTTTTCATGAAGAATGTACTCACCAGATTTGAGGTATTCAAAAGTAGTGAGAAGGCACTAAGAGGATAAAAGTTTCAGTTCTGATTCCAGGACTTCTAAACTGTGTGTCATTGAGCCTCCAAATCAGTGATCTGTGAAATGGGAATTATATGAATGCTATCTCTTTCCCTGTTGTAAAGCTGTGCAGATACAGAAGAGGGATTATTATTTGTATTGCCCAAAGTCTCTATTCTCTTAAGGCACTAAGTCCCTTCTTAAATGTGTATACTATTCCCTATTTCTTTTTAGTTATAGGCTCTAAAAACTCTGCTTTGCTTCCCTCCTTAAAGTTCTTATTTCATCTCTAGGCATTTTTCCTCTTCCAAGGTTGGCCAAAGGGTAGGATGTGGTCTTCTTAGTGAGCCATCTCCTCCTATCCCTTGGAGGCACTGTTTACTTTCATAAAACAAGCAGATCATTATAGGAAATGCCAGTTAGGTAAAAAAAATACACTTTGGAACATGACAGAAGTACATAATCTTATCAACTTTCTGTGCCCATGGTCTTCTGTCCTACATATGGGAGACATTGACCACTGGAGATATGGCTCAATTCTCCTTTATTTCCTTCTGCCCCTAGAAGAAAGACCAGGAAATATAGCTTCTAAACCCAAAGGCTTGAAGAGCCAAACCAAGCAGAATTATAGTTACCTTAAGTATGTAATTTTCATTTTTGATGCCCTCCTGCCTGGGTGATTCACATCTGAATGGTCCAGACCATACGTACTATAACTTCCTTTGCATATTTTCTCACTACTTCCCTCACTGACAGCTTCTGTGCTTCTGTCTGGTCTCTCCTAGATACTTAGAGAAGCAATCCTGACTCTATAAAGTAAGAGGTTTATAAAGCCCTCTTTTTCAAAAACAGCTTTTTAAAAAACCTTCAGTGGGCCCTAATTCCTTATTTTTAAATTTTACCTGACTAAACATTGAAGATACAAAATTTTTAAAAGGGAAGTTTTTACATCTTCCCCAAAACTTTTTCTGTAGTCACTCCTACCGACATGTAGAATATAGATGAGAATTATCTAATGACTATTTGGCTATTCATTTGATGACATTTGGCTATTTATTCTTTGATTCAGTGGGCTCCAACCAGAAATGGCTGAGACATTCCTATTTGTCATCTATTCCCTTTGCCATTTGACTAAAATATTTCTAATGTAGATAGGGCAAGAGATATTTTTTAAAAAATATTTTTTAGATATTTTTAGATATTAAAGCTTTAGGAGATAAGCAGCTGTGGTTCTGGATGTGGCTCTAACTTTGCTTATTCCCATGGTCATATATTCATTTACTCACCAGACATTAGGTCATAGTATGTAGGAGATACTCTGCTAAAAGAGAGAGGAATAAAAGTAGGTAACTATGGATGAGCTTACCCGGTATTCAGAAAAAGAGATAATACTTCTTTGTGCCAGGTTCTGTTGTAAGCACTTGAACACTTACTAACTTTATAAATCACAACAACTCTGTGAACTATTATTATTCCCATTTTACAAATCCTCACAACAACTCTATGAACTAATATTATTCCCATTTTACAGATGAGAAAACAGACACAGAGAGCTGGGAAACTTTGCCTAATGTCTTACTATTAAGAAGTCTCAGTACCAGAATTTGACCTCAGGCACTCACTCCAGAACCCACACATTTTATCACACTTCAGTAACAATATGGAGTGTACGAGAAGGAGAAGTGGCTGGCAAATGATGAAGATCCAGGTTTAAGAGGTATTTCTGGAGTAGAATTTGTTGTGGCTGATGACCAGTTGAAGCGAGAGCGAGAGAGAGAGAGAGAGAGAGAGAGAGAGAGATCAAAGTTGAGTGACCCTCAGATTTTTAGCTTGATAGATTAGCTTGATGATGATGCTAGAAATAAAATATGTAAAAATAAATGAGCATTTTGTGAGCTTATTGAGTATAAAGGACCTGTTGGATACCTAGGAGATATTCTGAGCCACAGCTCAAGATTCTGACCATCAATAATAAGGAGGGCTGGAGATTATAAATTCAGGAGCTGAGTGCTTGCCTAGCATGCACAAGGCCCTGAGTTCAATCCCCAGCACCAAAATAAACAATAATGATAGTAATGGTTGTGGTGATGGTGATGAGAGTGGTTAATAAGGACTTTTTTATATGCCAAGAATTGTTTTGAGTGCAGTTATATGTACTTAAAGACAATATGATTTTTCCCCATTCTTGGCAGGTAAAGAAAACGAGCTTCATTGAGGCTAAATAGTTTTTCAATGTCATTCTTCTTCCTCAGTCCTGTTTTCTCTTAATCCATAGGAATTAAAGAAAACCAGATAGAACATGGCTCTTGTAAATTGTCCTGGCTAGAAAAATGAGGCTTAGTCAAGGTGTTGTGACTTCAGGGGGATAACTGAATTCTCTCCACATTCTCCTATAAATTTTCCTGGTAACAACAAAGCAAGTTCCAGCTTTTTTGTTTCCCTCAAACAATGTAGACTATATAAGAATTATCTGACCTAACACTGTTTTTCTATCATCACACTCCATTTTCCCATTCCAGGAATCAGAAAATGCTTTGCTGTCCTCTCTGACACCTCTTATTTTGTAGTTAATCATTCAACAGGCATCTCTCTTATATGCCCTCTCTAATTTTCTTTCATTCTGTCCTACTGTTTTCCAATTCCTGTGCTTGAGAAAACATATTTCCTTGCCTTTTTCCTATCATTATCATCAAAAACATTCATAAATTTATTGAACATCTAACATGCATCAGGCAATATTCTAGGTCCTTGGAATATATTAGTGGAAAAAGCAAGGAGCTCAAATTATTTTGGAAATTATAATTTTTCTGAGTTCTGGACTCAACTGTTCTTATTCTTTCTCATTTTTTGCTATACTTCTTTCTCCATTATACCACCCCTGAGAAGTTCCATAGAAGCCTTAGGGCTATGCAGAAGATAGTTCAAAATCCTTTCATTCTAGACAGATGAGTTGAATCTTTTTTTTTTTTTTTAAAGGCCTTGTCAAAATTGTGAAATGGTTCTTGTGCATCAGACTACCAGGACAGGATTCTGCTACATTTTTCTGGCTCTCCACATGTCTGGTTGGCCCAGAGCCCAAAATCATAGTAATGTTCCTAGTACAGCCTTGGACACACAGTATCTATGTTTGGTGAATGAATGGAGGTTATGTGTACAGTTCTCATATACCTGCATCAAAGATGTCATGAATTTTTAAATAAAATTGGACATATGGTGCTTTAAAATGTTAAGTTTCCGGGGCTGGGGATGCTCGCCTGGCATGCGCGGGGTGCTGGGTTCGATCCTCAGTACCACATAAAAATAAAGTTGTTGTGTCTACTGAAAACTAAAAAATAAATATAAAAATAAAATAAAATGTTAAGTTTCCTTGTATGTTTCTGCTCTAATTAGGGATGATTTTCTCAATTCTTGACATTCAACAAATGAAATAATTGTTTTCAGGTTCCTCCTTTACATTTTTGTGTTATAATATTATAATTTTGTATCCTTGTTGATTGTGTATTTGTTGTATTTAACTGAATTATGTTTTAAAAGGCTATTGTGATGTGACCTTTAAAATTAATACTTCTGTGTATTTGACATCCCAAACAATTAAGATTTATGAACTTTTGAAATGTAATCAGGTCATAGGCGAGGGAAATAATTGTAATTGACTTGGGAACACTTAATGTGATCTTATATCTCACTGATCAAGTCATAAGTGAGTTGTGGATTTGGCTTCCTTACCGTGTTTTTCTCTCTAGGGAGATTGGACTATATACAGATCAAAGAAAATCTAGTTGAAGAAGAGAACTTGATAGGTGCTTTAGGAAAAAATGTGATGTTTCAAGGCAGCTGAATGAGGCTACCAACTCTCTCATTTCATAAAAGGAATAGATATCTAAAGAGGAAAGGGAAGACTAGTTTTTATTAGCCCCCCCTCCCCATTTGCACACTTAAGAGAGGTAAACAGATAAAATACTTCTCTGGAGAATATTTAATCCCAATGTATAGATATTTTAATTGGGTCAATATCCATACAGGAGCTTAGAACTCAGGAGAATAGGAACTGGATCAGGAGGAGAGGATTCTGGAAATTATGTAGTTATGCTGATATTCCTATGAAGTTGAACTGGTTGGAGAGGTTGGAAGAAACAGATTACCTGTATGCAGAATTTGGGGCAAGTGGGAGTCTAATATGTTGGGGACACGTCAGGGCTATCTTGATGAGTATAATAAATCTAAATGTTTTAATGACTTCTCTCTAAGTATCTATTAAATCCTGAAAAAGTGTATTCTCAGAACACATATAAGGGTAACCAAGGATAAGTGGCATACTGTATGTTCAGAGTGGGTTAGGTCTTGTTCTAAAAGTTATCTTTCCCTTGTATTTTTTCCAGATATGGATCAACTCATAAACAACTTGGAAGTCCAACTTAATTCAGAAGGTGGCTCAATGCAGGTATTCAAACAGGTCAGTTATCAGGTACTAATATTGAGCCATAAGAGTGTTGAGGACCAGTAATTATTACAGAGCTGAAGCTCATTTTTTCTTCTAACATGTTTGGAGTCTGAGACAGGAAGGAGGAAGATAGATTTCCAGGAAGTATTTGAATGCCTGGGGTTTAGTTTCAACTATAGAGTAGATCTGACCTAAAAGAAACAACCACTGGAATCAAGGCTATAAGAACAATATTAGACCTTTGGTAGACCATAGCAATGATTTATCTAGCACTATCTCATATTTCAGGTATTGTGAAGATTAAATACATTCTCTTTTTTAATCTCCACAATAATCCTGTTGAATATTGTATTAGCCAGGGAAATAGAGGCAATAAAATGTATATATAGATAGATACCTAGTAAATATATAGAGATTTTATGAAATTGGCTCACGTGCTTACAGAGGCATGACGAATCCAAAATCTGATGGGATAGGCCAGCAGACTGGAGACACAGGAGGAATTGCAGTTTGAGTCCAAAAGCAGACTGCTGGCAGCAGATGTCTATCCACATTATGAAGGTTAATGTACTTTACTCAAAGCCAGTGATTTAAATGTTAGTCTCATCAAAACTGAACAATCAGTCCATCAGTCAATCAATCACAGAACCATCTACACCAATGTTTGATCAAATATCTGGCACTGTAGTCCAGCTAAGTTGGAACATAAAATTAACCATCACTATTCTCAGGGTTCCCATTTTACAGAAAAGAAAACAGGCCTTGAACAAGGATTCAAAACATTATTTTTTATAGATAAGCGTTCTGTGTTATATATTGAAGTTCCATCTTGCTCACAGTTAAATTTTAATCCACTGTATAATGAAACCCAAATACAGTCAAAATTATCTTTGAAAGTTGCCTATAAATTTGAGTATCCAATTTTGTGTATACAGTATTTATCTGTTTTTTTTTCTCATTCCCAGATAAACTATATGGATTATTTTTGGTTTTAGGAGTCATATTTATCTTTTATTTATCATTAAATATTTGGCCCATGGTATATAATTGAATGTTACATATATAGCTGAGACTCCTTTGTAGTATTTTAGCAATATTAAACTCAATTTAATGTCTTGTTTACTTAGCTGTTGTCATTTAGAAACTATTAGCACATAAAAACTTGCTAATTATTGCAAACATCTGCTAGTTGCTGGAGTTTAGTGATAGTTAATACCAAGAGGAAGGTGAGTTTTTGTATTGTTAGATAAAAATATCTACTGTATGAATGTTGTCCAGCATGCATTGCTACTTTATTTTACAATCTCAGTGTGCTTAACTATGATTCCAGATATGTTTTTCCATGCATTATTTAAGTATAGTAAAATTCCAGAATTTGAAGGGACTTTGAAATTGGTTCAGTGTGTAGAAAATTCTAGATAGTAGGTGATTAAAGCACTTTGTTTGTATTCTGCCATTTTCAGGATATATTTACATTTAGTAAAATAAGATGCTTGTAGTACATAGCCATAGAACACTAGCCATGTCTTAGGGCACAAAGGCTAGGGGCTGGTGCTCTATAACCACACAATGCTAGCATTTTCGAAAATGCCTCCTGGTTTGGTTCATTATATGGTTTGTTTATGTCACAAATTATGATCTGTGATCGAATGCCTTGCTGAGAGCATATGTACTGCTCTCCATTCTCTGAATTCTTATATCAACATATCATTACCAATGAGCACTTGGTTGTCACCTGCCCTTTATTTCTAGTTTCTAATTATTTCCTAGAAGTTGGATTTCTTGATTGAAATGTATGAACAGCTTTAGGGTTATTTACTGTTGTTAACATTTTGGAACATATTTTTGCATAGTTTCATATTCCCCCCTCTTTATTTTCTCTCCCCACTCCCTTCATCCCTCTCTCTCTTCCTCTCTCTCATGTTTTCTTACTTTTGAAAGTAAGCTGCATCAGTAAATTTTGCCCCTAAATAATGTAGCATGCATCACCTGCAAATAATGACATTCTGCTACATAGATACATGAAAGAAAATGAACAGGATTTCCATAATAAGATCTAATTAAGTCATACATTTCTAAAAGTTTCTCAGTGCCACCTTTTCTTACACTGATTTTTTTTTTCTGCTTGGACTCTGCCTCAGTCAGCCTAATTTACCAACCCCTACTACTTTTTTTAAGGTCCAAATTCCAATTTTATCTTTTCTGTAAAACTTTAACTGACAACCCTAACTCACAAATCTCTAGTGCACTTGCACCCCTGAAATGCTAACTTTTTGTACTTTCATGTAGCTCTGCTAGTTACTTGCTCCCCATTGTGAACAAATTCATATAAATATCTTACTAGTGATATTTTTCAACTATTAATTTACCACCTTCAAAATTTTTATCCTGTCTCTTGCCATCAATATTATTTATGTTTAAAAATCAACTAACTATCCAAATAAATAAGTGCATCATAAATAAAGTCCTATATTAGTTTTGTCCTTAGCAATCTGGAGAATTATGGGATTTACATGAGGTATTAGTTTCCTAGAAATCCTGCAGCAAATTACCACAAACTTGGTGGTTTAAAACAAGAGATCCTCACTATCTTGGAGGCCAGAAGTCCAAAATCAATGTGTTATCAGTGTTGTAGTCCATCAGAAGTTGCTAGGGGAGACTCTATTCATTATTTCTTCCAGCTTCTCATAGATAGGGCATTTCTTGGATTGTGGCCCCATCCCTCCAATGTCTGCTTGTGTTTTTACATTACCTTCTTCTTTTGTATCTATCATTCTTCTGTGTTCCTCTTTTATACATTAGTCATAGAATTTAGATGATACCCAGATAATTCAGGATGATGGCCTCAAGATCCTTAATTATATCTACAAAGAAAACTTTTCCAAATAAGGAAAAGGTTTCTAGAGATGAGAATGTGGAAAAATCTTCTTTGGGGTCCACCATTCAGCCTACTACAATGTGTTAAATTTTTATTAGAATGAGATTACTTCATCCATATATCATCCAGAAATTTTCTCAGATGCTTTGAGAAAGAAAAATTGTTTTATCTTATTGTTTTTCATTTTCCATAGTTTCATGCTGAATGTTTCCATATTTTATATGAAATACTAAGTAAATACCTAATGAAATAATATAGGCATACATGTAAATATATATATATATATATATATATATATATACATACATACATATGTACATTTCTGATCTCCTTTTCCATAGATGTGGCTGCTACTTTCTTATTCCCTTAAGATTGCCTAGTTCATCAGTTTGTACAAATTGATGAATTCTTTTGTCCTACAGTGCTTTATTTCCTGATGCTGTTGAGATGGTGGTGATGTAAGATTCAAAATTGCTCTTGATTTAGTTTAAGTCTAGCTTTCTAATAATATCCATCTCCATCCACCTCTATTTTCTCTAATACTAACATGCATGATGTCCTTAATGTAGAAGGTTTAGAGTTTCAGAGAGTTAAACTGATTTTTGACCTAAACAATGAATGTGCACAATATATGTGTGTATGCCCACACATGTGCACCCAGGCATGAAAATGATTAGTCTACACCCAGAGAAAAGCTAGGAGAGACCTGTGTACAAAAACAGCATTCATCTTTCTCTTAGGGAGGAGTCTGGGCTTTATCTTGTTACCATGACAACGCTCCTTACTCTCCTTTCCACCTACTGTGCTGTCTGAAGTATTTTGTTCTTTCATTTTCTTTCTAGTCGTGCCTTCCCACTTTAATGTTCCACATCATGGCTGTTTCAAATAAATGAAAGGTGGAAACTTTGTTTTTAATAGTTGATTTTTCTGACCATTCATCACCTAAGGCTTTTCATCGCTATCTTTATCAAATACCCAAGAGCTTAAATCTTTGTGAAATTGACCACCTTTTCTCTGGATTTCTTTCTAGAATCCTAAGTGCCTTTCTCTATCACCTTTGGTAATATATCAATAAAGATTTTTTTTTTAAATTGCCAACTCAGATTGGCTTTAAAAAACTGGATTAGGATTGTGGGAATTTGAGGATGAATACTGTGTAAATTAAAGCTTCTCTCAATTTTCTCCCAAGTTTCTGTCTTTTTTTTCTCATGCATGACCTTCATAGACTCAAAAATTCTAGAAAGCTATAGCTTCAGGTTTTAAAATAGAAAATGGGAAAAGTAGCCATTATCTTTCTTGAATAGTGATAATGATTGGCTAGAGAACACTTAAAAACTGGAGCCATCCCAAAGTATTTGTATTTGTCAAGTTTTTGTTGCTGTGACAAATACCTGAAAAAAAATAAAAAAGGCTTAAAGGAGAAAAGGTTTATTTGGGCTCATGGCTTCAGAATATTTATGCCATTGCTTGGCTATAGCAATGGCTCCATTGCTTTTAGGCCTTAAGCAAGGAGAAACATCATGGCAGAAGGGCATAGCAGAGGAAAGCTATACACCCCATGGCATCCAGGAAGCAGAGAGAGAAGCAGAGTCCCAGGACAAGATATAGATCCCAAGGGCACACCCCAAAGGACCTACATCTTCTAACTAGCTTCCACTTCCAACAGCTTCTATGACATCTCAATAGTCAATTCATCCATGGATTAATCCACTGATGAGTTCTGAATCCTCTTGAGCCAATCACTTCCTACAATTTCCACCTCTGAACATTGCTCATTGGGGATCAAGTCTTTAACACATGAGCCTTTGGGGAACAATCTATATCCAAACTGTAACAACATTGAAGATGAAAAATGTGACTTAGAGTGAAAAATCTGATGGCAGAGCTTTAAATCAATGCTCAGATTAACTTTCAAAGTTAATATTCAATGAATAGTAGAATAGGGAGCCAACCTGAATCATCTTAGTGAGAATTTTTCTTTTTTAGGATGGAGATACTGGGAATTATTCAGAGGCACTCACCCACTGAGCCACATCCTAGTCCTATTTTGTATTTTAGTTAGAGACAGGGTCTCAATGAGTTGCTTAGTGCCTCACTGTTGCTGAGGCTGGCTTTGAACTCCCGATCATCCTGCCTCAGCCTCCCAAGCTGCTAGGATTGCAAGTGTGTACCACCGTGCCCAGCTTAGTGAGGATTCTTAAAAACACCAAAGTTCTAGGGTTGAAAACACACCCATTCTTTACAAATTATGTCTTCTTCAGAGTCTTTAAGTATAATGCACTATGTGGAAAGACAAAGGAAAGCACATAGTGTGTTTTTTTAACAAGAGGGATGCTTATAGTGATAATATGGAATAAATCAGTGTAATTAGGATCCTATGAAAATCATTTTAATCATGTTGAAAAGAGAATCCTCAGTGCACACAAAAACTTCACTATGTGACTGTATAAATATTGAAAACTTGTCTTTAAGCCACAAAGCCAGGAATAGTAAGAATAACCTTGAGAGCTGCTTTCGAGAGTAATCTGTTTTGTTGAGGAAGCTTGCTTGCAGAAGACAGTATTGAAACAGAAAATACTTGCTGTGGGCTGGATTCACTTGGATATAACAAGCACTCTTGAAAGTGATATGTACAGAAGGAAAATGTGATGATATGCTTTGAGGAATTTTACTATTAAAACACAGAAACCCAAACAACTAGCCTTCTAACATTTCTATCAAAGTCATGTGATGATGGCAGGAGAGGGGAATGATTGAAGTCCTGTGGCAGCCTGGGTTTTGGTCTGAAAGACTGCAAGGCAGACTTAATCTATAAAGGGCAACTCAGGATGGCTTATTAGAGCAGGAAAATAATATCTCATCAAGGCAATAAGAATAACCTATTTGTTCTTCAGTTTCTATACTTTCATGAGTTAGTTTCCATTTTGGATCTCCCTAAATTATGTGTTTTCAGTGAAATGAATAACTGTAAATCAAATACCAACTAGGCACCAGGCCTTGAACTAATACCATTATTGTAGGTAGCCCTCAGCATCTTGGAAATGGCCTTTGTTTGGCAAAAGAGAGAAAAGTTACCAAAATAATTTTCACTTTATATATTTAGAGTTTGGCCTCATAAAGTAAAATCCAGAAAGTCCCTAATAATTTAGCTACATCTTTTCTTGATGTTATTAGCAGATTGTGTCTATTTATATACCTGCACCCACAATACACATTCTTATAGAAAATAATATTATACCTAACTACTTAAGCTTTTTTTTTTTTTTTTTTTTGGTACTGGGGATTGAACCCAGGGGTACTTAACCACTGAGCCACATCCCCAGCCTTTTTTTATATATTTTATTTAGAGATAGGGTCTGTCTGAGTTGCTTAGGGTCTTGCTAAATTGCTGAAGCTGGCTTTGAACTAGTGATCCTCCTGCCTCAGGCTCCCAAGCCGCTGGGATTACAGGCATACATCACCGTGCCCTGCTCTTTTTAAACTCTATTTCTTAATATCATTGACAGCTGTGATAGACTATGGAAACAGAAACCCTTCCTGTTCTCTTTTAGAGATTCCTTGGATTTAGCCTCTTTTATATGGGAATAAAACAAAACAAGTGGGAAATGTAGGAAAAATAAAAACTTAAATTGGTTTGGGGGATTCAGTGGACTGAGATTTTTATGTCCGGCAAAACCATTCTTGATATTTTCTTCTCTCTTCTTGCTACACCCCACAAATACCACTGCCTACAGGATTCTACTGCCTTCCCCTTCCCCAGATGAATTGAATCCACCCATTAAGGATGGATTATATTAGAAGTATATGCAATACTACGAAAAATCACAAAAATTATGTCCTGGATGAGTAGACTAAAGCAAGGGTTTAGATTACAAACTAGGCCTGAGTTGAATTAGGGATTTTAAAATCAAGAACCAAATAGTGTCTCAGCATAGCAAAAGGTAAAAATAGGCAACATTCTGGTTAAATTCTGAAGATAAAGCGTGGATGCTTTGGGTGCCCTTTACCTCATTCCCAGCATGCTCTGAGGGTTTTTTAAATAAAGTCAGAGCAAGAGAACAGTACCTCCCCAGACCCTTCACCTTCCTCTGAATTAAGGCCCTTATGATCTCAGCTAAATTTAAAAATTATTTATGAACATAATATTATTATCAAACATTACATTTTTTTTAAATATTCCTTAGTTATAGATGGACACAATACCTGTATTTTGTTTATTTAGCTTTTTGTTTATGTGGTGCTGGGTATTGAACCCAGTGCCTTAGGAGTGTTAGGCAAGCGCTCTACCACTGAGCCACAACCCCAGCCCCACACATTACATTTAACAATAATTCTTTAATATCCAACATCCAGTCAATATTCAGAGTTCTCCAAATGTCTCATAAATATCTCACTAAGATGTTTATACTTGCTTTCTTTTTGGTCCTTTTGCGTCCAATCTTTTCTTTAACACTACCTTCATTGAGGAGCTAGTTAAATCTCATAGAGGGCAGGGATATAGCTCAGTTGCATGCCCAAAGCCCTGGGTTCAATCCCCAGCACCACACACACACACACACACACACACACAAAAAAAAAAAAAAATCTCATAGGAATAGTTCTGCCATATCACTCCACTCTTCAAACAATTGTCTTCAACCTTTCCTTGAACTCAGCCTTCCCTAATCTTCCAAATATAAAACACCAAAGAATGTTTCTATTTTATATAAAGGATGCATTCTTGAACATCTCTCATAATTTAAAACTATTATGACTCAGAATATCATGGAGACTTGTTGTCAAGATCCAGAGTGCTGCTTGGCAATGGCATACATATTTCACAGTATCTTTTGATGTTTCAAATTACAGAATTCTTAGAAAGTTTTTAGTTAGGTTGGAGCTCTACATTGTTTTATATTACATACAGTGGTAATTTATTAGTATTTAAAAAATATTTCTTTACTGACATAGAACATAAAATTTTACATAATAATGGGGTACCATGTAATGTTTCAATACACATCTGTTGAGTCATGTTTAAATCAGGTTAAACATATCTGTCTCCTCAAATATTTAGTATTTCTTAGTTGTGAAATTTTTCACTCCTTTCTTTCAGCTTTTTGAAATGCTTTATTGTTATCTAGTCACCATAACGGGCAATAAATAGCCCAGAGTCTCTTGTTCCTATCTAACTGTATCTTAGTACTCATTGTTCAACCTTTCCCATCTCTCCCCTACCACTGTCCCCAACCTCTGGTAGTCACCTAGAATGGTAGAATCTCTAAACTTCTGTGGAATAAACTCTTAGATTCCATATATGAATGAAATCATGCAGTACATATCTCTCTGTGCCTGGCTTGTAATCTCCAGTTCCATCCATGTTGTTTCCAACGACAGGATTTCATTCCTTTTATGAATGAATACTACTCCATTGCTATATGTACAGCATTTTCTTTACTCATTCATTAGTTGATGGACACTTGGGTTGTTTCCATTTCTGGGCTATTGTGAATAGTGCTACAGTGAATATGGGTGTGCAGGTATCTCTATGACATATATATTTCATTTTCTTTAAATGTATATGCAGTCATAGGCTTTTGTATTTTTTAAATACAAAACAATTTGGAAGTTGGACGATTTAATTTTTCATATAATACAACTAACTAAACTGCATTGATATTCATTAAACATATTTGTTTGTTATATCTCTGCAGACAAGAAACATCTTTCTTACCTCTTTCTGCCTAGAGAAATCCTATTATTTTTAAAGCTCATCTAAAATGTCACTTCCTCTATGAAGTTTTCCCTGTCTAGATAAAATGAACCATTCCTTTTTCTTTTTCCAAAATACTTTGTTTATGTGTCAATCACATTTATGGTATAATTCATAAGATACTTGCATTATTCTATACTAACACACTATTCTATGTTAGTATGAACTCCTTAGCTGTACCTTCTTTATGTATGCTGTCACTGGACTTGGCATAATGCTTATAGTACATGCACAGAAAGTATCGACTTTAATTAATATTGCAGGATTATTGTGAAAATTAAATGAAATGATTTCTATCAGTTACCTGATATAGTACCAGTACTTACTAAAGCTTAGCAAACTTTTTCTCTTTGGTGTATTTGTACCTAATTTTCCCCAACACTTTGTGCTGGGGGAGGGGCACATGTATTTTGTTGTACTGGGAATTGAACCTAGGGGCACTCTGACACTAAGCTATATCCCTAGCCCTTTTTATTATTTACTTTGAGACAGAACCTTACTAGAGTTGCTGAGGCTGGCCTGAAATTTGCAATCCTCCTGCCTCAGCCTCCTGAGACACTAGGATTATAGGTATGTGATTGCACTCAGCTATATTTTTTTCAGTGAGAACAGAGATTTTTTTTCTTTTGTTTCTCACATGTCTCTTTAGAATACTTACAGTATTTAGCATCTTTCATTTGATTATTTATTTTAGGTCACTGGTCCTGTTCAGATCAGAGATCCCACTGACACAGCTGACGGAAGTAATATGACATCTCCACCACTCCTGGATGCGAGCCCCATGGAGAACCCAGCCCTATTTAATGATATCAAGATTGAGCCCCCAGAAGAACTTCTAGCAAATGATTTCAACTTGCCCCAAGTGGAACCAGTTGATCTCTCCTTTCACAAACCCAAGGCTCCTCTCCAGCCTGCTAGCATGTTGCAAGCTCCAATACGTCCTCCCAAGCCACAGTCTGCTCCCCAGGGCCTTGTGGTGTCCACTTCAACATCTGAAACCACCACTTCAGCAAACATCCCTACTATTCTGACTCCAGGTTCTATACTGGCCTCCTCTCAGGGGACTGGTGGCCAACAGATATTACATGTGATTCACACCATCCCCTCAGTCAGTCTGCCAAATAAAATGGGTGGACTGAAGACCATACCAGTGGTGGTGCAGTCCCTGCCCATGGTGTATACCAGTTTGCCTACAGATGGAGGCCCTGCTGCCATTACAGTTCCGCTCATTGGAGGAGATGGCAAAAATGCTGGATCAGGTGAGCATTAATGTTTCCCTTGTCCTCAGCCTTATTTTCCTCCATCTTTTCAAATCATTCTATCTCCTGCCTCTTTTCACCCCCTCCAATTATTCTTCCTCACTGCTTTAAGGATAGTCTTTCATAAACACTGTTTTTATCATATCTCTTTAATGCTTAAGAATGTATAAGAAGGCGGTGGCGCCTGTAATCCAGAGGCTTGGGAGGCTGAGGCAGGAGGACTGTGACTTCAAAGCCAGCCTCAGCAATGGCAAGGCGCTAAGCAACTCAGTGAAACCCTATCTCTAAATAAAAGAGCTGGGGATCTGGTTTAGTTATTGAGTGCCCCTGAGTTCAATCCCCCGTACCCTCCCCCAATATAGAATGTATAATGAGCCAGGTGTGGTTGTAACCCCACTGTAATCCCAGGGTCTCAGGAGGCTGAAGCAGGAGAATCGCAAATTCAAGGCCAGCTTCAGAAACGTAATAAGTCCCTAAGCTACTTAGAGGGACTCTGAAAAAAAAAGGGGGGGGGGACAAATTTTTTAAAAATTTTTTACTTGTAGATGGACATAATGTCTTTATTTTTTAAATTTTTATGTGGCGCTGAGGATTGAACCCAGGACCTAGCATGTGCTAGGTGAATGATCTACCACTGAGCCACATACACAATTTCTACTTCTATGATACTTAGTTAACTTATAAGTTATAAGTATCATACCTTTTTTCTTTCCTACAAAATAGTATCTTTAAAATATTGCCATCTTTCCTGTATTTCACCTCATTGGGCATCTATTACCCCCCCCCCTTTTATTTTTTGATTACCTGAATCATAAATATATGGGCCTTATTCCCTACTGAATTATAAATTCCTCAAGAATAATACTGTCTTCTTTTGTGTGTGCATGTGCCTTTCCAGAGACCTTAACACAGTGTTACATAGTAGTTATCTTACAACATATGATTTAATGAGCAAACAAATGAATATTTCCAGAAGAGAAATCATATGCTGTAATCTTTCTTTTTATTTAATTTTTAAGTTCAGAATTCATAAGGGTATAAATAAAGTCTCCTTTTCACCATTATCTCCCAGCAATGCTGTTCCCCTCCTAGAGAGGTATATCTATTTTAGTTTGTAATCAGGAATGATCAAAGAAAATTATATAGCCTCAGAGGTGGTACAAGATATTTAGCTTTACCACATCTGTAATATTATAGTCAGTTTTGTGCATTGTGCCTTAGGAAAGACATTTACAAATTGGGAGGATAATCAGAAGATTGAAATCAGGATGATAAGAGGATTCAAACCCATGTCAATTGTAAAGTTGACAATATTTAGCATGAATTAAAAGGGCCAAAGGGAAGAGATGTGGATGGAAATTATTAGGAATAAAATTTTAGCTCATTATAATAAGGAATTTTCAAGGAGTTGTCTTCCTTTGAAATTCAATGTCCTGTGATCATTCCATCACTAAATGTAGAGGTTAAAAACCAACATACAAAGCATCAAGTTTCTGAGACTCTGCAGTGCTTTTCTAAATAAAAATATTATTATAGAATAGTGGTTAATTATGGTATTGATAAATATTCATAATTATCTTGTTTTTGAGGTATGATATCAGTTTCTGTATAAGAGGAGCCCAGAAAAAGGTAACAAACTTTCCCTGTGTGAAAATTTTCTGAGATAAGGCAGTCAGATCATCAAGGGGTGGTTTGAAGGAGCGTTGAATTCTTCCCCACCCCCACTCAAAGAATTCATCAATTCACCAGAGCCACCTTAAATAAACAAACTAAAATTTTTTTAAAGGTGTAAAATAGAGTTCCAAGATAAGGACATTAATTCAATGGCCTCCAAAATGGGGTGTTTAAACCTTAGGGAGGCACACAAAACAACTGGAGTGTAATAACAAATTACCAAAATTTATATTCTTACCCTTTTTCATGTCACTTTTTGTTTTTCATAATGTACACAAACTTTTAAGACACCAGTACATTTATATCACATTCACATACAGACACAGAGAGATAGACATGTACATATACTGAGATGTATGTTTAAAATGATTTAGTGATTAATAAAGTATAAAGACACCTGGACTAGCCAAATACTTCCTCTCAACTTATACCCACCCTCAGGTGGGTGTAAATTTTGAAGCTTTCAGTGGATCTGGGAGTCTATTGAGCACCTGACTGAACTTTGCTAGGAAATGAAAACAGCAGTGGTTGATAATAAGGAATGTTTAAGGGCTTCTCCCAACAGTAGCACAAAAGAAGAGTGCTAACATGTGTCAGGCATCTACTAGGTGCTAGGTACATGTTTTATTGCACTTATTATTTTCATTTAGGAGCATGAAGGCCAAAGGAGATGTTCAAACCTCTAGGATAATCCTAGAAATTATTTTAGAACAACCAGGGAACCATTCAGAGAATTCAGTTCAACAAACATGTTGAATCTGACTTTTCAACAGACCCTGTCCTGGAATCTGGAGATGGAGAAATGAATCATACTCAGATCCTATCCTAGAGAAATTCACATTCTAGTGGTACCAAAATAATTCTTACCACTCTTCTTTTAAAGGCATTTCTGTTCTTTGCTATGCTAAAATTTTATATATTATCATCTTTCCTCACATATACACTTCTCCCAGCTCTCCTTTTTCTTTATTTTTCTACTGGGGGGAGGCGGGCATTTCAGGGGATTGAACCCAGGGGCACTTAACCACTGAGCCACATCCCCAGCCTTTTTTTACATTTTATTTAGAGACAGGGTCTCAATAAGTTGCCAAGGCTGGCTTTGAACTCTCAATCCTCCTTCCTCAGCCTCCAGAGCCATTGGGATGACAGGTGTGCACCACCACAGCCAGCTTTATTTTTCTTTTTCACTGATACTTCTCAATATTGATCAAACTGAGAATCCTGAAAATGATTGTAGAGGCACGTACATTCTTTCTGGCTCATACTGCTTCTTTGCTTTTAGTGAAAGTTGACCCCACCTCCATGTCTCCACTGGAGATTCCTAGTGACAGTGAAGAGAGTGCAATTGAGAGTGGATCTTCAGCCTTACAGAGTCTGCAGGGACTCCAGCAAGAGTGAGTACTTTTGTCTTTACTTCAAGTCTGTATCTTATGTGTATGTGTGTGTGTGTGTGCATGTGCTTGAGTGCATAGAGATGGACTTAATTTTCAGAAACAGGGTAAAAAAAAATTGGCAATATAGGCAAACTGCCTTCCCAGAGAAGATATATGAGTTCATGTGCACACATGTGCATGAACACGTGCATAAAGGTTATGGTAGAGTTATATTCTAATTGTAGATCATTAATTTTACCCTTGAAAAAAATCTCCAAATTCCCCATAAATTCAGTTGTGTACTCTTTTTCTCTGTAAGTTTAAAACAACCTGACTTTCTAATGTTGAAACTAATTGGAAGTAATTGGTTTATGTTTAGCAACCATGTGTATGAAAAATGACACTCATCACGGTGAAATGGTTGCCCCATTTGGGAACACAACCACCCAAGGAAACGTTACCATTTCCCATGCTTTTTCAGGAACATACACTTCCTGAATAGAATGGCCTAGTTGAAAGAATTGCTTGCATTATTCCAATTACTTCTTCACTTGTAGAGCTAACATTAAATTTGCATAAATTAAAAACTGGTATGAGGTAGAACCACTTTAATAAACTCTGTTTCTTTAGATTCTACTTTAAAGTCATTCTTTGGCTTATCTCTCTCTTTCTTTGCTCAGACCAGCAACAATGGCCCAAATGCAGGGGGAAGAGTCACTTGACTTGAAGAGAAGACGGATTCACCAATGTGACTTTGCAGGATGCAGCAAAGTGTACACCAAAAGCTCTCACCTGAAAGCTCACCGCAGAATCCATACAGGTCTGCCTGCCCCCAATTCAACTCCAAAACTCACTTTGTCTCTCTCTCTCTCTCTCTCTCTCTCTCTCTCTCTCTCACACACACACACACACACTCACAGAGAGAGAGAGAGAGAGAGAGAGAGAGAGAGAGGAGAGAGAGACTTACACACATGAATCTTTGAGAGCTAGGAAGAGAAGGAAGTCTTGAGGCAAAGATGGATTCATTTGGGGGCTGGAGTGGTGGTTCGTTAGTAGACTGCTTGCCTAGCATGTATGAGGCAATGGGTTCAATTCTCAGCACACCATATAAAAAAATAAAATGGAGGTCCGTTGACAACTAAAAAAAATATTTTAAAAAGAGATGGATTCATTAATACTCATGGACAGGCCCAACTCATGGTTTTAACCTCCATGTCTTATTCATGTTCTGTGACAACATTTATAAAACGAGACTAGCAAAACATGAAACCTGGTTTCTTATGAGTAGTCATCCTTCCTGGTGAGCACCCATGGGTCTTTCTAATTAAGAAGCCATAACACTGAAGCAAAAATTAAGGCAACTAAAACATTATTACCTCCTTTGTGACTAGGGTCCCCAAAATTTTAATGAGCATGGAAAAGCACAAAAGCAATTTAAACTTAATGATATTAAAGAAGGCTTTTGAAGCTCAGCTCTGTACACTAACCTATAATTTATCTTTGTTTACATCTGAAGAAAGATGCACCTAAATAATTAAAGCAGACTGGGTAAGCATTGTGTCAAAGGGGACTCCTGCTTCATTTGAAGGACAGTTGCCACCCTACTCCAACTGAGTATTAGGAAATCTCCTAAGTTTATTTATTTATTTTTTTTGTATGAAGTTTATTTTTTTTTAAATTTTTTATTGTTGGCTGTTCAAAACATTACATAGTTCTTGATATATCATATTTCACACTTTGATTCAAGTGGGTTATGAGCTCCCATTTTTACCCCATATACAGATTGCAGAATTACATCAGTTACACATCCATTGATTTACATATTGCCATATTAGTGTCTGTTGTGTTCTGCTGCCTTTCCTATCCTCTACTATCCCCCCTCCCCTCCCCTCCCCTCCCCTCTTCTCTCTCTGCCCCCTCTACTGACATTCATTTGTCCCCCTTGTATTATTTTTCCCTTTCCCCTCACTTCCTCTTGTATGTACTTTTGTATAACTCTGAGGGTCTCCTTCCATTTCCATGCAATTTCTCTTCTCTCTCCCTTTCCCTCCCACCTCTCATCNATTTGAAGAATCTTAGTTGTTGGTGTTTTTTTTTTTTTTTGGTACTGGGAAGTGAATCCACAGGTGCTTTACCATTGAGCCACATCCTCAGCCCTTTTTTGTATTTTATTTAGAGACAGGTCTCATTGAATTACTTAGGGATTTACTAAGTTGCTGAGGCTGGCTTTGAACTCGAAATCCTCCTGCCTCAACCTTCCAAGCCTCTGAGATTTCAGGTGTGCACCACCACACCTGGCTAAAATGTCTTAGATTTTGACTGTTGACATCTAGTTCAAAAAATTTTTATAACATCAGCAATTCAAAGAAACCTGCCCAGAATCCAGACACAGAATGTCTGATCATTTTGTGTACTTTGCCTTAATGACTGCTCTCAGCAACCTCCAGCTCAGAATTGAGACTTAGACACCTTGAACAAAGAAGATGCCCTCTATCTATTGTGTTTTATTTGCTGTGTTAAAATTCATATAGAAGAGCCCAGAGCCTTAGTGACTATATCTTCAGATTGCATGGTACTATTTTTATTTATTGATGTTTTTGTTTGCTTCTTCAGCAGATGGATGTTAACTCCACTGACTATATATGATATTAAGTATTTAAATCTAAGTTTTCAACATGAAAAGGCAGAATAGTTTATTAGACTTCAATGTACCCTTCATCCAACTTTAAGAATTTTATTAATACTTGTCAATCTTGTTCCTTCTATAGTCCCACTGACTCTCCCACTTCCCATTATATTATTTTATTTTACTTTTTTGGGGATACCAGGGATTGAACTCAGGGGCACTCGGCCACTGACCCACATCCCCAGCCCTATCTTGTATTTTATTTAGAGACAGGGTCTCACTGAGTTGCTCAGCACAACACTTTTGCTGAGACTGGTTTTGAACTTGTGATCCTCCTGCCTCAGCCTCCTGATCCACTGGGATTATAGGTGTGCATTACCACACCCAGCCCATTATATTGTTTGAAAACAAATTCCAAACATCCTGCAATTTCAGTCATAAATACTTCAGAATATGTTTTTAACAGGCACTTAAAATAAGCACAATAACATTAGCACATAAAATTTCTTAATATCAAGTTTCCCCTAAATATCTAATAACTATTTTTAAAAGGTTGTTCAAATCAATATCTAAATGAGGTCATTAATTGAATTTGGTTAATATTTCTCTTAGTTATCTTTTAATTCTTTAATTGTTCTTCCTCTTCTGTTTTATTTGTTGAAGAGCCCAGATCATTAGTCTAATCCAATGTTTCCATGTTCTAAGTTTCTCTGATTACATCAGTCATTTTAAATTATTCCTTGTTCCCCATAATTCCTACAAGCTGGAAGATTAATCAGATTTACGTTAAGTTTTTGGCAACAATATATCAAAGGGTGCTGTGTACTTTCTATTGCATAGCATTTTGGCACATGCTTCTTAGTTGTTTCTGTGTGATGTTAAGATAGATCCATGGGTTTGGGTCTCTGAACTGTATTTTCTAGATAGTTATAAAGCTATAAAGCAGATCTGAAGGCAGTTGAATAAATTCATTTAATGAGAGGCAATATGGTATGGTTTTAGCATACATATATCGTAGATTTATCTAGATAGTAGGGTTCAGATGACCTTTCTCAATTTCAATTCATTCTTATACACTCAACAATACATCAGATCACATCTGTTCACATATTCCTCTTTAAGCCTTAAAATTGTTCCCCTTGAAGTTATCGAGGCAAAAACAATAAACAGGGGGTATAGAATGCCTGAGTTCTAATCCTATCTCTCTGACTATCCAGGGTCCTCAGCTGTAAAATGAAGGGGTTGAACTGGATGACCCTATCTGACTATTTTATCTGCAACCCTATGGCCTAAATTTCAGTGTATCCTAGTGTTTACCCTTCTAGAAGATCCCAGGAATTAACATGCAATCTTTCCATGGATATATAATCTCAAGGGTAATCTTGAAGGCACTTCTCAGAAGCAATTTAATTTGCCGTAACAACTTGAATCACAATAAGGTTAGCCATTTTGGGGAATGAGGTGGCAATTTGTTAATTCATCTCCTTCCCTGGACTAATGTAGTAGTACCCTAACTAATCTTCCTGCCTTAATGCTTTTCTCACTACAATTCATTCTTCATATAGTAGTCAGAGGATTTTCATATGTTTTTGTTCTGTTTAGATTAAATGTAAATCAAACCGTATAACTGCTTCTGCTTAAAATACTCCAGTGACTTTCCATCATAATCTGAATGAAATCCAAATTCCTTACAATATCCTAAAAGGCCCTGTGGAATGTGGCCTCTGACAAGTTTCATCTTATGACACTTCTTATCTTTCATATCTCAGTTTAAATGTCTTCTGATCATGAAAGGCTTCCTTAAGCCTAAGCAGTATCCTCTCCCAATTATCAACATAAGAATACCCTATTTAATTTGTTGGTAGGAAGGATTTTTAAGTTGGGAAATAACATAATCAATCTGAGAACGGGTCAACTATACAAAAAAAAAACTGAGGAAAGAGTGTTCTTAACTAGATGGAGTACAAAATCTGCAAGATGGGAATAAGCTTGCATTTTTCACATAACTGACAGAAGTCCAGCACAGCTAGAGCATACTGAGTGTGATGGTGGGTAGGGGAAGCATTGAGGTGCAAGAGTGGAAGGGAGGGAGACCATTTAAGAGGCTAAGGTAGCAACCTAGGCCAAAAATGAGGACAGTCTGATTAGGATGTTGTCAGTGGAGGTACAGAAAATGAGATATATACATGATGATTGAGGGGACTCTGATGACTCAGGTTCCTGTTTGGGCCAGGTGGGTAGATGGAAGTGCCAGTTACAAAGATGGGTAGTTTGTCAACAATCACACAGCTAGTAAGCAGGAAAACTTCCTTGAAATGAAAACTTACTAGGTATCCTTTTCTCTATTGCTACTATTCTACATGTTCCTTGAGACTAAGGCAGTTGCAGAAATGCTTAATTCATTGCCTTCCAAAGATTGCAGTTGAGTCTTATTAGTTCGAGTTCTCAATCTCCAGTGGGGAAAATGTAACCTTTAAAATTTCCATATTTGGGCCACACTCCAAATCTGTTAAATCAGAAACTTTGGGTGTGACCCAGGTGTCAGTAATTTTTAAAGCTCCCCATTTTCAGTCAAAACTAAGCATCACTAACTTAAGGATTAATTTTATATGTGGAGAAACTATAGTATGGAATGGAAAAAGCAATGGTGGAGAATCAAATTTCCCTGGATTTGCCATTAAAAAGTTAACCATGTGGATTGGGGATATAGCTAATTTGGTAGAGTGCTTGTCTTGCATGCACTCAAACCCCAGCACCACCCACAAACACACACAAAGTTAACCATGTGAATCCGGGCACAATAGTACATACCTGTAATCCTAGCAAATTGGGAGGCTGAGGCAGAAGGATCACAAATTCAAGGCCATCCTCAGCAACTTAGTGAGACCCTGTCTCAAAATTAAAAATAAAAAGGGCTGTGGATGCAGCTCAGTAGTAGAGCACCTGTATTCTCCAAAGGGGAGAGAGAAGAGGGCAGGATTGATTTCAGCTCATTACTATAAATCCTAAGAATGATATCCCTGTTTTTGGTAGAAATTCTTTTAGAAGAGATCCAAGAATCTCAGAGACCCTTCTTGCATGCAATGAAACCCTCATCTCTAAGCTTTCACTCATACAAAGCAGGAAATACAGATACAACAGGTCCCATTAAACATACCTTCAAGTCCCATTTTTTAAATAATAGCATAACTCATTCACTCAGAGTCAAAATTTATCATTGATTTTTTTTTTTTTTGGTACTGGGAATTGAACCCAGGGGCACTTAATCACTTAGCCACATCTCCAGCCCTTTTAAATATTTTATTTAGAGACAGGGCCTTGCTAAATTGCTTAGGGCCTAAATTGCTGAGCCTACTTTGAACTTCCAATCCTCCTGCCTCAGCTCCCCAAGCCGCTGGGATTATAGGTTTGTGCCACTGCACCTGGTTTATCATTGAATCTTAATATTCTCTTATATACTTAGACATTTTTCTTAAAGCTCTATTATTTCTTTCTTGTTTTGAATAATTTTTTCATTGGGGGATGCAAATATAATGGCTAAGAGCATGTATTGTAAACTACACTGTCATATTTGACATCTCAGTCTACTACTAATTGCCAAAAGTTATTTCACCTTTCTTTACCTGTTTCCTTATCTGGGAACAGTAATAGTGTAAATCGCTTAGAATCTGTCGTATAGTTAAACACTTGATAACTTTTAGCCATTATTAATATTCTTTCCTCCAGTCCCACTGCACCCCCATAGGTTTTTTCTTACATTCATTCTTGATTTCTTTATCTTTTCAACAATTTGATCACTTATTTTGTGTCAGTAGCCTCTTATTCATTACATATCATGGCTAGATAATTTTAACATACAACTTTGAACAAGTAACCCTTAAGTTTAAAAAAATCTTCAGTGTTACCCCAATATATACCCCATTGCCTTCATGAAGTGCTTTACCAAGAAGGAGAAGATAGTCAGAGCTCTCTCTCCTAGTGGGGAGAGGAATGTCATGGACATGGTTTAAAATTGGTGCATGGTAATAATAAAAGCAGACCAGCTGGGCATGGTGATGCACGCCTGTAATCCTAGAAGCTCAGGAGGCTGAGACAGGAGGATCTCTAAATAAAATACCATACAGGGTTGGGGATGTGGCTCAGTGGTTAAATGCCCCTGAGTTCAATCCCCAGTACCCCCACCCACAAAAAGCTGACCAACTCAGCCTATTTTATTATTGTTTTAAAATTTAAAATTCTGTATAGTCAATACATCTTGATTATAGCCTGTATGCAGTGCAGATTGCATACTTTCTATGTTATACTACTGCTTTTTATACTTAAGCCCAAATTCCTTTTTACTCCCCAAGATTTTTGGCCTGGCTTTTATAATAGGGTTCATCTTATAGTACTTCTGAAAAGATGCCTCATGCTCCAGGATCACTGACCTTATATTAACCATTCACTGCACTGCCTTACCAGAGCTTGCCCCCAGCTGATTGGGTTGCTTTTTGTCTTCTTCATCACTCATATGAAACTTACCCTTCTATTTTAATGCCTTAACACTAGACCAGAGGTTATTATATCGATCCTTGGAACTTACACTACACTACACTATCTTTGTCACATTGTGTGTGAGCTTTTAATTATGAATTAATTTTCCCTATATGTTTTGTTCTTCAATTCACATAATAAGTTGATGGAGGTTTGGGGTTGTGTCATATGAAATTAGCTCAATAGGAGCTTGTTCAATGATAATAAAAGGTAATGCTTTTGAAATAGGAAAATTCCCATACCTTGTGTGTTCTAGCAATGATCCCAATTGCCACAGGGTGTCACTGCTTTACAATTCAAATTTTCTTCATTTAGATGTAGTGAAGATAGGAATTCTCAAGGGAAATTCTTGAGAGATCACAAAAATATGTATAGGTAACAATGAGGCAGTTTGAAGGTGTGGAGATGTACAAAATTATATAGAATAAAAAGTGAAAATCACGTTTACATATTCTATACCCTTTGAAATTTCATTCTCTTTCCTGCTCTAAATACTTTCTGTATAGCTTTCCACATATTTTCCCTTTGTCTGGTGTGTGTGTGTGTGGGAGGGGGTTATTCAGTAGCTTTTTCTTTTCATTTGATAATATTTCATTGGTCATCTTTTGGTCTCAATACATATAGCTCTGTTTCATTTTTCTTAGTTGCTAACAAAATTCTGCATATTGAAATGATTAGTAATTGACAATTTCAATCATCAAAATGATTGCCTGGGTATAGTCCAAAGCTGTGAGTTAGGATGGATGCATTCTGTTGTCCATTATATGAAAGCTATAAAGTTAATTAGTAAACACTTGGGGGAGTTAGTAGATTGTAAGCAGTAAATTGAAAAACAGTATGTGCATATCGGATTTCCACCAAAATTTAAAGTAGCAAAAATGCAAATGCCCTGGAAAATTTATGAGGAGAAATAGAAAGGAAGGAGAAGCATTGAAAAACAGAATTTTAAAACAATGTGTTCATATTATCACTTGTTTCTGATTATAAAATAATACATGCTCATTGTAGCAAATAGGACAGCAAAATACATTCAGAAGGAAGCAAATATTACCATAATCACAAAACCCAGACTTAACCACAGTGAGTATGTATTTGTACTCACATAGCTCCTTCACTTTTTTTATTTTAAATTTTTTATAAGATATACCATGATTTTAAAACATTCCGACAGTACAAAAAGATATTTTAAAAAAGAAAAAAATACTCTTCCCACCAGCTCTCATCCTCACTGTTAACAATTTCTTTAATAATTTACATTTAATTGTATTGGTGTTAGTATTGCCTTTATTCTGAGTATACAAATGTGTATGTAGCGTGTGACCTATACATATAATGGAGACATAACTATGTTAATGTTTTATACTTTTTTTTTTCATTTGGCTTTCTATCCTGAGCACATTATTTATATAT
>NW_026000255.1:1070709-1085768 GCF_001458135.2 Marmota marmota marmota | reverse complement strand
TATATATATATATATATCCCAAATGCAACCAAAAGACTCTAAACATAGAGGTATTTCAGGAATTTTCACTGGAGCCCTCTCCCCATACCATTTGATGCATTAGAAATTCATTTCTAACCATACACAAAAGAAGACCTGTAGCTTTAGCTGAGGGCCCTTTCTACTGAGTTACTGAGTCATAGAGTCTTCTTGAGTTCTTGAGTATGGCTCTATTTTGGACTGTTCAGTGGGAGGTAATAGAGAGAAGATGTGGTTACTATCATATAGTACAGTGGAAAGTATCAATAAAGATCTAGTTTGGGTCCCAGTTTTAGTATTTAGTATCTATCATTAAAAGAAAAAATGTTTTAAACAACACTGTAAGATATTTTTGCTCCCATTTACAGATGAGAAAACAGAGACTCAACCAGGGAATGGTGATTTTTTAAGCTCACACAGCTAGTGTGGTAGAGCCAGGATTCAAAAAAGGGTCTTATTGAGTCAGAGGCTATATGCTTTCCACCCTACCATCTTGACCTTGTTTTATGATTTCTGTAAATAAAAATATATTGTATTGTTGAAAATTGATGGCAGTAAATTTTAAGGGTTCTCATTACAAAAAAATTTATGTGAGGTAATGCAATCAGCCAATCCACAATTGATACATATTTCAAAACATCATGTTATACGTGATAAGTATAGGTGTTTGTTGAATTAATTAATTAAAAAGGTGAACCAGAGCATGCCTTCAAAGTGATTGTCTTGCCTTTTGACTAAAGTTTTGATTTAAAAAAATTATGGATTCTGTTATCTTTCTAGGAGCCAAGCATCTCTCTGATTCCCATTGTTTTGGCAAATTCCCTTTGTAGGAGAGAAGCCTTATAAATGCACCTGGGATGGCTGCTCCTGGAAGTTTGCTCGCTCAGATGAGCTCACCCGCCATTTCCGGAAGCACACAGGCATCAAGCCCTTCAGGTGTACAGACTGCAACCGAAGCTTTTCTCGCTCTGACCACCTGTCCCTGCACCGCCGGCGCCACGATACCATGTGAACTCCATAGGCCACACTAGAGGAGCTGCACTGGTCTCTTTCCTGTGTGTGTGCTGAGGTCAAGACCATATCTTCCTCTTTGACTTCAACTTGCCTCTGGGATGGGGTTGGAGGATCCTACTGAGCCAGGTTGTGGAGACTGGAGAAAAAAATAGCTAGTCTCCCATGGGGCTCTTCATATTCCACCTTCACCTCTCCATTATCCAGACTTCAGTTTTTTCAACCTCCGCATGGGTTGAATTCCAGTGCGGCACCCATGGCTGCCCCTGCCCCAACACCCCTTCCCTGAAATAGACATTTTTCCTACAATTACAAAACAGGAATCAAACTCAAGGCTGTGAACAAACATACGCTGCTTTTTCCCTCTATTTTTTCTCTTGTTTTCTATAACTTTTATCCATATCCATATATATGTACATATATGTGTGTATATATGTATATATACACACGTATGTATTTTTAATCAGTACTTAAAGGCAGTTGATGGGGTCTTAAAATGACTTTTCTCAAGTTCCTAGATGAAGGAGGCATAACAATATAGTGGACTGGTAAGATTTACAGGAATTTTGGTCCTAAGTATAGGGCATCTTCTCAGTGAATAAGGTGAATTTCACACCAAACTTAAAAGTTTTATAAATCCAATTGAATTTCTTCTTACAGTTTGGTTTTCAGACAGTCCTGGTGCTTCTTAAGTCCATCAAAAGGAATGAAAGGATCTTCTTGTCCTCTCCTCTTTCTCCTCCTGCTCCTTTAAGATTCAAGATTTTGTGGCACAGTTACATTCTTTGTTAGGTTAGATTTGGACAAACATTCAAAGCACAGTTCAGTTCAGTTCAGTAGGGAGAAAAGTGTTCCAGGAAAATATGTTGGGCAGTGACAGGAACAAGCAAACCTGGGGCAAACCTGAGAACAAATAAAAGGTGACTTTAATTTGGATGAAATATTAAAAGTGCTGTTAATCACAAACCTCATTCAAATGCCAGCCTGTTGAGACAGTGTCTTGAGGGGCTTCACTGTACTGTTTATTCTTTTGTTTACATAAAGCAACTATTCAGTATAATACATGATGAGAAATCACACATTGAGGCCATGTTATACAGAGGTGAGAGGTTGAAAGAAAGGAATTATGTTCACTTCATAGCATTACTGGCATTCATTCCTGTGTTTTGAATGGAATATAAGGGGCTTTTGTGAAAACTGACATACAAAAAGCAATTTGATGTTTTATAACTGCATGACCACCTAGGCCATTTCTTTTAGCCATTACAGCAGGTTGCAAAATTCACATTTGGTTGCCCGATCAGTCTGTTTCATGATATTATCTGGGGCATGAAATCCCCTGTTCCTGGCCCTGGACCTCAGATCTACCTCCACATAGCATATTTCCTCTCCCAGAATGAGGGGAAGGGGGCTTTGTATCAATTGGATTGGTCTCAGCCTCTCTCCTAAAGATTATCTTCATATTGAACCCCTTTTCCTTGGCAGATATTCAACCAGTCCCTGCTTGAATACTTTAGGTTACTACCTCTTGAGGCTGTTCATTCTAAGTCAGATTTCTAGCATCAAGAAGGGATCCTTTTAGCTATCTAGTCCTACCCATCCCTAGTATTTTACAGATAAGACAAATACGGGTCAGATTTTTTTCTCCAGATGTTTCCTTGAGGCCTTATAGACCTGCACACTCATTCTTCCAGGGATCACATTATTAAACCAAATTAAAGACAATTTTTCGTGGTTGGTTGCAATATTTGTCCAATTTTATATGTTATACTTTAAAAAATCTTTACACCACCCAAAAATAATTTATAGTTGATGACGTAGTAAAATGTGCTTGTGGTCATTGCCATATAACATTAGGCTCACAGTTTTTCTATTGTAGCACTTTTATAGTATCTAGATTTTATTTACCTCATTTCAACTTGCAATGTCTTTCTAGACCATAAACTCTCCATAAATTTAAGACTGCTTATATTTTTCAAAATGACATGTAGGTTTTTACTATTATCATTCTTATTTTGATATGGGCTTTTTCCTGACTTTTGGTGTGCAAGTTCCAAACTGTATATTAATTACTAAAGCACTAGGAAATATCTAGAGCCAGTATGTTCATGGAGACATCTCTGTAGCTGTAAAACAGGTTGGAAAAGGTAGATTATCATCATACATAGATTTAAGCTTATGATTGAGTAGTTGGTACAGTATTTCACAATAGAGCCCAAGGGCATATTCATTTTCTCCACAGTTTGGATCCTAGGACTCCTTTTCCAGAGTTCAGACCTGATATATACCCTTCAGACCTCAGGATCATTTGCATTGGGACATTTGGTTTATTTCTAAGTAAAAGCTATCAAACATACTGTTACACTAATTAGGATGACCAAATTATGATCCCAAATATTGGTGTCCCTGACATCCCTAAGACTTTATTCTAAAATTTTTCTTAAAGTAATGAGAGAATTTGTTAATTGTCTTTACTCAAGAAGCATTTTTAACCCTATTCTCATTGCCCTGTCTTCTCAATAAAATAAAATCTTTCCAATTACATAAGCTTTAAGAAATGTGTCAAGATTCATAAAAGGAATTTTCATAGAATACATGTATTCAAATACACTACACAGCAGAGTTACTGCACCAGAAGCACATAAAACTTTGCTAGGTAGACATCGAGGTGGAAAAGGAACTAAAATGTATCTCTCCTGGGTAGCGTTTGGGGTTTAATTGAATTTGATGTGCTTATACCAGCTAAGCACTGTTAGTGTGACAGTTGCCTAGGATATAGAAATGACTTTATCTAATAATTGAATAATATCATGGAATTTGTTACAGTGGAATTCCTTCATCTGTATAAGATTGGCAGTTAAACATAACTTGATAATTAAGACTATAAAATATGGGGGAAATATGAGGAATGTGAACTGGTTGGATAGATTAGGTGAAGTGTGTTATGGGTGAAAAATAATAAAAGTTTATCATAGAAACTTTTTAAAATAAACTTTCCATTTTGGAACATTTTCAGATTTACCAAAAAATTGTGAAGATAGTAGAATTCCCTATACTACACATCTAATTTCCTCATTACTAACATCTTACATTAGTAGTGTACATTTTCTACAACTATGAAAAAATATCAATACATTAATATTAACTGAAGTTCATACTTTATTCAGATTTCTTTAGTTTTGACCTCGTATCCTCTTTCTGTTTCAGTATCCCATTCAGAATACCATATTACATTTAATAATCATATCTCCTCAAGTTCCTCTTGGTGTGACGGTTTCTCAGATTTACCTTTCAAGGTCATTTTTAATGGCCTTAGCAGTTTTGAAGAGTATGTTCTTCAATTGGGATTTGTGTGATGTTTTTCTCATGAAGAGATGGGCATAATGGGTTTGGGCGAGGAAGATCACAAAGGTGAAGTGCTATTTTCATCACATGGTATTTACATGACTTATGACTTTTGATGTCAACCTCGATGAACTGGCTGAGATTGATTGTATTTATCAGGTTTCTCCCATATACTCTTATTCCTCCCTTCCATACTTTACTTTTTGGAAGGAAGTCACTATGTGCAGCCCGTACTTAGAGAGTGTTAGTTATGTACCACATCCTTTAGAGCAAGTATCTACATAAATTATTTAGAACTTTTCTGCATGGGTGATTTATCTTCATTTATTTATTTATACAATCATTTATTTATATCAGCATGGACTCAGATATTTATCTTATACTCTTATGTAGTAATCCAATGCTAGTTTATTTATTTTGTAACTCAAATTGTTCTGACTTTGGCCATTGGGAGGTCTTTTGGGCTGACTCCCAAGTCCTTTTGACATATGCCCATCACTTTTTTAGAATGTCCTTACTTTCTGGCACTGCAAGATGTTCCATTCTCATTTTGCATATTTTCAGGCCCACTACTATAATCAGCCGTTTCATCAAGGAATCCTGGTTACTTTTACTATAGAATTGTATTAGAAACCTAGATCTGGGCATTAAGTATGCTTGTTGCTACTAGAGTGCTATTGCTTTGAGGCCTTCTCAGCTGACAGAGCAAGAAAATATATGTGTGTATACTAACCTATGTATATACACATCTATAAATATTTCTGGATGTAATTATCCATATCTCTTTAGCTATACATGAGTTCATATTGATGTTGCAACCCTAATCCATTACTACATGAATTAGTCTAGCTTTTTGCCCCTTACTTATCTGTAGCCTTTCATTCCAACAGTGAAAAACATGATTCCCAACTTCTGCCCTCTATTTACTTAATTATTCAATTCCACTATACACACATATAACATTATCTGAATCCTTAACCTGGACACCAATGAGAAAGAATTTTATCACTAAAACCCAGTGCTTATGTACATAATAGTAACATTTTTGGCATTCCAATAATTCTTTAAAACAAAGTAGTCTACAACATTCTGGAGTTAGAGATTTCTGTGATCTGAATTCTAAGAATCTGGGGTCTCTCCTGTCCCCAGAAAGTTTTCTAATGTACTTTAGTAAAAGAAATTCCATTGGAAATTGACCTAACCTTGAATAAACCAAGGGAATTTATTTATCTTTCATAGTGTGCTAATCCCTGATGAGGTACTATAGACAGATGGACACAAAAGAAACTGGGTGGGCCCAATTTAAAGAAACTGCACTATCTTTTCTCACAGCTAAATATGGCTCTCTGATAATGAGGTGCTACCCTAAGTTGCTTCTCTTCCATATTTTTCCCAGTCTCTTACATGGTTGACCTTAGGCAAGTCACATCACCTCTGTGCCTCAGTTAACCCATCTGCAAAATGGGAATCCAAGTATCTACCTCACAGGAATGTTGTGAGGCTTCTTCTTAATAGATGTTGGCAAAAATCATGAGAGATCTCTAAATGAACAACTAAGTATTATAAACATTACTATAATGATAATTATCATACCCTATATTTACCCTATGAAAAGGAGAGGATTAGGCCTCCTAGGTGATAAAGAGCTAAATTTGATTCAGTAAGAAAGATAATTGAAGAGTGGCCACTAGAAGCAATATTATTTCTTGTTCTCACTTTCCCTATATTTTCTTGGTTACTAACTATAGGATTACCAAGTGTTTCTAGACTTGAAACATAATAGATATAATAGGTATATTCCATTATTTCAAAGCTATATTTTCCTCTTTCTTACTCTGCCTGGACTATATTACATGACACCCTGTCAGAAGCACAAAGGCAGTTTCTTAAAACCTTTCCTTCAGTCTTTGATCAGTTCATATTCATTAATTACATTTTCTCCACTTACTGTACTGTAAACAGTAAAGGTAGGAGGGATGAGGGGGTGGGATGGTTAGGGTGGGAATGGGCAGGGAAAAGATGAAATTCATATCAGTGGCAGGATATTTGTTTTTCAAACACTGGTTTCACTTTCTGTGGTGGGCTGGGGTCAGGGGAAGAGATATTATTTTGTTAACTGTTAAACTCTCCTTCACTTCCATAGATGTTTCCTAGGGTCACTACAAGTAGCTTTGTTGGACATTACTTTATAACTATGTTGTATGCAGTGCTGTTTTCATTGTATTCCTGAAAAAAAGGTGAAGAGAGTCCCTAGTGGTGTTTATCCCTGTTTTTTCACAGGAAGTCACAGCTGGAGAGCAGTGCCAGAAACTGACTCATTTTTGTGTTGGGGAAAGGAGCCTGCAGTGAAGGGATTGATTGAACTTTTGTCATTGTTAACTTGTTTAAAGAAATTATAAAACAGTATATTAAGCTTTAACTTTTGTGTTTTTGTCTCTTTATTATAGTGTTTTAGAGCAACACCCTGTTTTTCCTCTATTTTATACTAGTTCCTGCTCCAGAAGCATGGCTTTGAGCAATCTCTCATGTACAAGTTTGTCATGGACCTCAAGATCCTCAAGAATTGCTTCAGTTAGCATGGCCACTTAAAGGTTACTTTGTTCTAGTTCCATGGGACTCTCCAGTTGTGACATCCAGGCAGGGTGTGTGTGCTTGGGTACTAAGCAATCTTGTTTAGTTCTATTATTGTACTTTTTTATTAATAAAAATATTTTAAACTTCAGAATTCATGGCTATTATCTTGAATTTGTCTCCAAATAGTGTTTCTTCAACATGGGGTGATTAAATTATTTTCTTTCCCTCTAGCTGAGTAAAGTTCTGATGAAACTACTGTTTAATATCATGGGGCAACAAAGGAAATCAGACTGACTCAAACACAATAAATTATCTGTTTAAGCCCATGAGGCCCAACACATTCTTGGTAATATATTTAACCATGTCCATGAATGGGGCTCCATAAAGACTGTATGCTATTTTCTGGTATAATTCCTGTATGGGATTCCACAAGAGTTTATAGAATACAGGGATATGTGCTCAGTTGATTAGGTTTCTCTACCCAGCCCTGTTCTCACCATTTTGTGTTTTTTCCTAGGAAGAAGGATAAGAGAATATTGGGAAAATGTAAACTCTAAAGATATCTTAATACAGCTATCAGCTTTGTGTAGGGATATGGGAAGTTGGCTCATTGGAAGGTTTTGTCTTTCAGAGAAACACTGGGAGAAAAAGAAAAAAGGGAATTCTGTGAAGGAAATCAAGGCCAAATTGGAAGGAACGATTGAAGTGATGGTTCCCAGAGAATGGGATTTTCACTGCAAATGATAAAAATAATGAACATCAGATTTTGTGGATTTTTTCAGAAATATTTCTTTTGTGAAAATAAAAGGAATATTATGATGAAAGCAACATTAAAAGAACTTTTAAAAATGGAGTTGAGGGGACCATTAAGAAAGCAAGACTTATGCACAATTTAAACTGCTGCCTAGGAACATGAACCTTGGTCTCTTCCCTACTTTGACCACAGGCATCTAGAATGACAAGAAGAAGTGAACAATTATATTGTACCCAGTGGCACAAGATATATATCAAAAAGTTACCACACTATTATGGAGATCTCCATTCTGTGTGTAAATTATTTTATTTATCTTCTATCAGTCATGTAGCCCCTGTTCCTTCTCAATATCCAATAACACATAGAAGCTCCCACTTTTATTGCTTTCCTTGGAACTCTCATTCAGAGCTATGTGATATTTGTTTCCCAAATTTCAATTTCTGTGAGACCAAATAAAGTCTTTTTACTTTCACAGTTTCTGAATTTGCATTGATTGTCATTATATTGTGTCAAGAGTGGGATCAAAAGTGACTCATCTCTACCTCCAATGCTGTCAGACGTGAGTAAAGAAGCCCTTTTATGCTTCACCATCTCTCTGGCAGCTTCTGGTCGTAGGAGTAAATGGTTTCAGTTTCAGTCAGAGGGGTAAGTTATTTCAGTCTCTGAACCTTCTGTTTCTTTGGTTGAGGTTCCAAAATTTTATCTGGGTATTCTTCATTGTTGGATGCCTGGGAGGGAAATCCTTTATTTAGGTGTTTAGGAGGAACTTTCTCCATTTGGATGGGCATTCAAATTTTTAAGAAGAGCAAATAAAGCATGTATCTACAGTTAAATGAATAATGATAGCATAGACCTACATGTATTCATTAAGATTGAGAACAAGACATTTATTGTTCAGACTTCAGAAGCATCCAAGTACCAATCCCTCATCAGAGGTAGCCATTATATTATTTTCAGTGATAATCATTTCCTTCCATTATTTTAAAAATGTATCTTTACAACTGATGAATGCAAACCTAAATAATAGTTTACTTTTGCCTGTTTTTGAACTTTAAATAAATGGAATACTATTTTATGGGGGTTTGTGCTTTGTTTCTTTTACTCAGAGTTATTCCCGTGAGAGTCAATCATGTAGATATGTGTTAATGTGTAGTACTTTTATTTTTATTGCTGTAAGATATTCCACCACATAAATAAATATATATATTCCTCTGAGCTTTGAAGTTCCCTTACAGTGCTTCAGATTTAGAAGCAATAATGCTTAGAGAAACAAAACTATAATGAATGTTTTTAAATATCTCTTGGTGTACATGTGTAAATGTTCTCTAAGGAAAATATCTAGTGGCACAATTGTTCATACACAGAGCATTTGCTTTTAAACATTTTAATCTTAGCTGTATAATGCAAAATATTTTTAATGCAGTTGTATCAGTTTACATTTCCACAAGTAATGTATTAGGATTTTAATTATCTACATAAGTTGTAATATATGTTACAACCTGGAATTTTTTTTTAAGGTACTGAGGATCAAACCCAGGACATATGCTAGATAATATCTACCATTGAGATACATGATCAGAACAATATATTTTTAAAATATTTTAATTTATTTTATTGCTACATTATATACAGAAAACTGGGTTTTATTGTGGCTATTTGTTCATATATATATATAGAGAGAGAGAGAAAAAATTTGATCAATTTCACTCTCCAATAACTACATTTACCCTCCACTCCTCCCTTCCCCAATAGACTTTTTTTGCCCTAACAGTCTTCATTCTACTTTCATCACATCACTTTTCTTCTTTTTTTTCCCCCTTTGGCTTCCACATATGAGAGAAAACATATGACACTTGTCAGGTTGCTGAGTTTGGCTTATTTCACTTAACATAATCGTCTCCAGTTCCATCTATTTCCCTGCAAATGGCATAATTTCATTCTTCTTTTTGGCTGAATAAAACTCCACTATCTATACACCATGTTTTCCTTACCTATTTATCTTTTGATGGGCATCTAGGTTCATTCCATAACTTGGGTGCTATAAAATGTGCTACAATAAGCATGGGTATTCATGTATCTCTAAAGTATGCTGAAATAAATTGTTTCAGATTAATACCAAGGAATGGTATCACTGAACCATACAGTACTTTAATTTTTAATGTTTTTAGGAATGTACATGCTGATTTCCATTGGGGCTGTAGTAATTTACATTCCCACCAAGAATGTAAAAGGGTTTCTTTTTCCCTTTCTCACAAGCATTTATTATTAATATTCTTCTTATGATTGCTATTCTAGTGGAGTGAAAAGAAATCTTGATGTAGTTTGTTCTTGTTGTTTAGGTACCAGAGATGAATCTGGAGGTGCTTAACCACTGAGCAACATCCCCAGTGTTTTTTGTTTCTAATTTTGAGATAGGGTCTCACTAAGTTGATTAGAGCCTTGCTAAGTTGCTGAGACTAGCCTTGAACTTGCAACCCTCCTGCCTCAGCCTTCTGAGTCACTGGGATTACATACACGCACCACCACACCAGCCTTCAATGTAGTTTTTGTTTGCTTATTTTGTATTGGTGAGTAATAATTATACAGAACAAGGGTTTCATTTTGGTTTATTAATAGATACATATAACAAAATCTCATCAATTTCAATCACCACTACCTCCTCTTGCACTTTCCTCATTTTTCCCCCTGACCCCCTTTCTTTATCCCTCTGGTCACCTTCTATATTCATGAGATTTTTTTTCTTTTTGCTTTTGTCTGTCTAGCTGTCACATAGAAGAAAAACATATGACCCTTGACTTTTGCTTAAAATGATACTCCCCATTTTTATTTATTTTCCTGCAAATGCAAATGACATGCCTTCATTTTTCTTTATGGCTGAATAAAATTCAAATATGTGTATTATATGGATGAAACCTAGGCTAGCTCCATAACTTGGCTATTATGAACTGTGCTGCCAGTAAACATGTTTGAATGTACCTTTATAACTTGCTGACTTTAGTGTTTTTTTTTTTTTTTTTGGTAAATCCCAGGAGGTTTTTTGTTTGTTTGTTTGTTTTTAATACCCAGGAGTTGTATAGATGCATCATATGGTGTTTACATGCTTTGTCTTTTGAGGAACTTCTTCACTGATTTCCATAATATCCACCCTAATGTATATTCCCACCAATAGATATAAGAGTTCCTTTTACTCCACGTACTTGCCAGAATTTGTTATTTTTATTCTTGATAATTGCCATTCTAAATGGAGTGAGATGAAATCTCAGTGTAGTCTGGATTTTTAATTTTCTGACGGCTAGAAATGTTGAACACTTTTTCAACTATATAAAAAAAATTGTTTGATAAGAAATCAATTGTTTGATTTCTTACTTCTGATTTTGAGAACTGTTTATTTAGTGCATTGGTCCAATTATTAAATAATTCATTCTTATATTAAATTTTATGAATTTATATTCAAAACATTAATCAACTCTAGGAAAGTTAGCTGGAAAAATTCCCCCATACATTAGGTCCTCTTTTCTTGGTATTAATAGTTTCCTTTGCTGTGTAAAAGCTTTTTAGTTTGCTGGTATCCCATTTAATCATTCTTGGTATTATTTCCTGAGCTATCAGAGTCCTATTGAGGAAGTTGCTTCCTATGCCTGTATGTTGTAATGTTTCCCCTATGTTTTATTCTAGAAGTTGTAAAATTTCAAGTCTTCCTTCTAGATCTTTGATCCATTTTGAGTTGACTTACATGCAAAGTGAGAAATAGGGATCTAGTCTCAATCTGTAACATATAGATATCCAGTTTCCCATTTGTTAGAAAGACTATCTTTTCTTCAACCTATATTTTTGACATTTTGTCAAGAATCAAATGACTATGTCTGTGTTCTATTCTTCCATTCTTTTTCACTGGCTTATATGTCCATTTTTATGTCAGGACCAAGCTGTTCTTGTTACTAAGGCTCTGTAGTATTATTTGAAGTTAGATATTATGATACCTCCAGCTTTACTTCTTTTGTTCAGAATAGCTCTGGCTATTTTGAGTCTTTTGTACTTCCATATAAATTTTAGTATTTTTATTCTAGTTCTTGGAAGACCATAAGTGGTATTTTGATGGTGATTTCATTGAATCTATAGATTGCTTTTGGTGGTATTGTCAATTGAATATGGGAATTCATTCTATCTTCTGATGTCTTTGATTCCTTTTTTTCAGTGTTCTGTACTTTTCTGTGCAGAGGTCTTTTGTTATATTTATTTCTAAATGTTTTTACTATTGTGAATAGAATTGTTTGATTTCTTTCTCAATAGATCTATATTGGCATATAGAAAAACTATTGATATTTGTATGTTGACTTTATATCCTATTATTTCACTGAATTTGTTTATTGGAAGTTCTACTGGTATTGCTTGTAGGATTTTGTAAATATAAGCTCACATCATTTGCAAACAAGGAAAAATTAACCATTCTTTTCCTATTTGTACTCCTTTTATTTTCTTCTCTTGCTTAATTCTTCTGGGTAAATTTCAAGGACTCTCTTGAATAAGAGTGCAAAAAGTACACCTTTACCTTCTTCCTGATTTTAGAGAAAATGCTTTTCAATTTCCCCAAGTCAGTATGATGCTGGTTTTAAGGGTTTTTGTATATGACCTTCTTACCCTAGTTTATTCAGGGGTTTTTTTTAATCATAAATACACGTTGAATTTTGTCAGATTATTTTTCTGCATCTATTGAGATGATCATGTGACTTTTGTCCTTGATTCTATTTATATTATTTATTCTATTCATTGATTAGCATATGTTAAAATATTCTTGCATCTCTAGAATGAAACCAAATTGATCATGATGTACAAGATTCTTAATGTATTATTGAATTTGATTTGCTAATAGTTAATTAAAGACCATTGCATCTATGCTCATAAAGTATGTGGGTGTTTCATTTTTCCCTTAAAGAATCCTTATCAGGTTTTGCGATCAGGAAAACACTGACTTTGTAGAATGAATTTGAAAGTGTTCTCTTCCTATTTTATTTTATGTAATAATTTGAGGAACATTGGCATTTGTTCATCTTTAAAGGTCTGATAGAAAGCAGCTGTGAATCCATTCATCTGGTACTGAGTTCTTATTGTTGGAAGTCTTTTTATTACTACTTCAATATAATTTCTTTTTTATTGTGTTTTTATTAGTGCATTGTAATTATGCTGTTATGGTTCAGACATAACAGACATATGATTCCCCCAAAAAGTCATATGTGAGACAATCCAAGAAAGTTTAGAGGTGAAATGATTGAGTTATTAGAGCCTTAATCAATTCAGTGCATTAATCCCCTGATAGGTATTAACTGGTTGGTAACTGTAGGTCCCTGGAGATATCTCTCTCTCTCTCTCTCTCTCTCTCTCTCTCTCTCTCTCCCCCCATCCTAGTACCATGTCCTGAGATGATTTTATCTACCACATTCTTCCACTAATTTTGCCTATCTCAGGCCTTAAGGATTGGAGTAGGCCATCAATGGACTGAGACCTCCTCTAAAATTGTTCTTATTGGGTCTTTTGGTCATAGCACCAAAAAGCTAACCAAAACATATACATAATAGAGTTCATTGCTAACTTATATTCATATATGCACATACCATAGTTTGCTCCACTTTGCTCTCCCCATTCCTTTCTGTTTTCTCTCCCACAATCCACCTCTGCTTTGCTGATCTCCCTTCTAATAATTTAGTTTTTAAATTGATGCTTATAGTTCTACATATCAGTTGGATTCATTGTTTAATACATGAATATGCATTGTGTTATACATGTGTTCATATATGTACATAGCATAATTTGATTGATTTCACTCCCCAGTATCTCCCCTTTCTCTTTCCTTCTCCCTCCCCCTCTATCCTTTTCCTCTACTCTACTATTCCCTCTTGTACTTTTGGGAGATCCCTTTTTTTCAAATTCCTTTTTTCTCATTAGCTTCCACATATGAGAGGAAACATTTGACCCTTGTCTTTCTGAGTTTGGCTCACTTCACTTAACATGATGCTCTACAGTTTCATCCACTTTCCTGCAAATGATATACTTTTATTCTTCTTTATGGCAAAATAAATCTCCTTTGTGTATATGTATCACATTTTCTTCATCCATTCACCAATTGACTGGCAGCTAGGCTAGTTCCATGACTTGGCTACCATGGATTGTGGTGCTATCCACTTGGCATGTAGGTGTTTTAGTCAATATTTGTCACTGTGAGCAAAAGACCTTACAAGAAAAATTAGAAGAAGAAATTTTTATTTAAAAATTATTAACATTTCCTGTGAAGGCTTAAGATCCAGTGTGAACCCCTGTAAAAATCAAAAGCAATTTGCATATATCCAATATTCTAGCTTTCATCTTTAAATTTTCAAAATTCCACTTCCCTCAAAACTTTTCCATAGGCTTCTGAAACACATGGTCAAGTTAGTCACAGCAACAACCCTACTTCTTGGTACAAACTTCTATTATAGATATTTTTTTTTTTTGTCACTGTGACCAAAAGACCTGACAAGAACAATTAGAAGAGGCACATGATTTCAGAGGTCTCAATCCATAGATGGCTGACTCCATTGCTCTGGGCCTAAGCTGAGTGGAACATCATAGCAGAAGGGTTTTGCATAGGAAAAGAACTTAAGATATGGCAATCAAGATTTTCCCAGCACCATTTGTTGAAGATGCTATCCTTCCTCCATTGCATGCTTTTAACCACTTTATCAAATATAAGATATTTGTGGTTTTGTGGATTGGTTTCTGTGTCCTCTATTCTGTACCATTGGTCCACCCGCCTGTTTTGGTACCAGTACCATGCTGTTTTTGTTACTATTGCTCTGTAGTATAGTTTGAAGTCAGGTATCGCTATACCCCCTGATTCACACTTCCTGCTTAGCATTGTTTTTGCTATTCTGGGTCTTTTATTTTTCCATATGAATTTCATGATTGCTTTCTCTATTTCTACAAGAAATGCCGTTGGGATTTTGATTGGCATTGCATTAAACCTATAGAGAACTTTTGGTAATATCGCCATTTTGATGATGTTAGTTCTGCCTATCCATGAACAGGGTATATTTTTCCATCTTCTAAGATCTTCTTCTATTTCTCTCTTTAGGGTTCTGTAGTTTTCATTGTATAAGTCTTTCACCTCTTTTGTTAGGTTGATTCCCAAGTATTTTATTTTTTTTGAAGATATTGTGAATGGAGTGGTTGTCCTCATTTCCATTTCAGAGGATTTGTCGCTGATATACAGGAATGCCTTTGATTTATGCGTGTTGATTTTATATCCTGCCACTTTGCTGAATTCATTTATTAGCTCTAATAGTTTCTTTGTAGAGCCTTTTGGGTCTGCTAGGTATAGAATCAT
>NW_026000255.1:1065017-1069093 GCF_001458135.2 Marmota marmota marmota | reverse complement strand
TGGGAGGGAAAGGGAGAGAGAAGGGAAATTGCATGGAAATGGAAGGAGACCCTCAGGGTTACACAAAAGTACATACAAGAGGAAGTGAGGGGAAAGGGAAAAATAATACAAGGGGGACAAATGAATGACAGTAGAGGGGGTAGAGAGAGAAGAGGGGATGGGAGGGGAGGGGAGGAGGGATAGTAGAGGATAGGAAAGGCAGCAGAATACAACAGACACTAGTATGGCAATATGTAAGTCAATGGATGTGTTACTGATGTGATTCTGCAATCTGTATATGGGGTAAAAATGGGAGCTCATAACCCACTTGAATCAAAATGTGAAATATGATATATCAAGAACTATGTAATGTTTTGAACAACCAACAATAAAAATTTTAAAAAAAAGATATGGCAATCAAGAAAGGGGGGAAGGGCTGGGAGAGCACTATGCTCACCAGGGACAAAATATAAACCCCTAAGGCATAGTCCCAGTGATCTACCTCTTCAAACCACACCATACCAAGTTAATTCACATCAGTGATTGGGTTAAAATTCTTATAATCTAATCATTTAACCTCTGATAGTTCTGGCATTGTCTCACACAAGAACTTTTGGGGAGAAAGCTCATATCTCAGCTATGGTATGCTCATTTTAGTTCTTTTGGACAAATACCAAGAAATCAGATAAATGGGTCACATCATTGGTCCATTTTTAGACTTTTGAGATATCTCCATATTGATTTTTATAATGGTTGTACTAATTTTCAGTTGCATTAACAATGTATTTCTCCCCATATCCTCTCCAGAATTTACTATTTTTTGTATTTTTGAATAATTGCCATTATAATTCAAGAGAGATGAAATCTCAAGGTAGTTTTGATTTGCGTTTCCCCAATTGCTAAAGATGTTGAAATTTTTTAATGTTTGTTGGCCATTTGGATTTTATATTTTTTTCTCTTTATTTATTGATTGATTTTGTTAGTGCATTATAGTTATACAAATTATTGTGCCTCATTTTGACATCATTATACAAGCATGGAATATGATTTGCTCCAATTCAGTCCCAAGCACTTTTGATTTCCCTCCCTCCATCCCCCTGTTCCCTTCCCTCTACTGATCTATCTTCTCCTTATTTATAGTTCTTTTAAATTCATGCATTATGGACATATCTAAAGGTGAAATTCATTGTGGTATATTCATATGCACATAGGAAACTGGTCGAATTCATTCTACTCTTTCCCCATTTTTTTATTCCTCCACTCTCCCCCTCAACCTCCTCCTACTCCACCAGTCTCTTCTGTTTTTATGGGATTCTGCCACCCTTCTTTCCCCCCCTTACTTTGATCTAGCTTCCATGTATAAAACACTCAACCCTTGACTTTCTGGGTATGATTTATCTCAACTAGCATGTTGTTCTCCAGCTCCATCCATTGACCAACAAATGCAATAATATCATTTTTTATGGTTCATTAAAACACAATTGTGTACATATACCACATTTTATTTATCCATTCATCTGTTGACAGGCATCTGGTCTGGTTCCACAGATTGGCTGTTATGAATTGTGTTACTATAAGCATTGATGTGTCTGTAATGTGCTGATTTCATATATTTTGGATATACACCATGTAATGGGATAGCTGGGTCATATGATGGTTCCATTCCTAGTTTTTTGAGGAATATTCACAATGCTTTCCAGAGTGGTTGTACTAATTTTTAGTTCCACCAACAATATATGAGTGTACCTTTTCTCCCACATCTTCGCCAATATTTATTACTATTTGTATTGTTGATGATTGCCATTCTTACTGGAGTGAGATGAAATCTCAATGGAGTTTTGATTTGAATTTCCCTAATTGCTACAGAATTGAACTTTTTTCATATATTTGTTGTACATATGTACTTATTCTTTTGAGAAGGGTCTCTTTAGTTTTTAACTGGGTTATTTAATTATTTGTTTGTTTGTTTGCTTGTTAAGTGTTTTGAGTTCTTTATATATTCTGGATATTAATTCTCTGTTGGAGGAACAAGTAACAAAGAACTCTCATTGTGTAGATTCTCTCTTCACACTCTTAATTGTTTCCTTTGCTGTGCTGAAGAATTTTAATTTGATGTTATCTCACTTACTGATACTTGATTTTATTTCTTGAACTTTAGGTGTCTTGTTAAGGCAATCAGAGTCAGTGCCAATATGTTGGAAGGTTAAACCTCCGTTTTCTTCTAGCAGTTGCAGAGGTTCTGGTCTGATTTCTAGGTCTTAGGTCTACTTTGAATTAATTTTTGTGCATAGTGAGAGATAGGGATTAAGTTTCATTCTACAAATGAATATCCAGTTTTCCTAGCACCATTTATTAAAAAGGCTATTTTTCTCCGACATGTTTTTCAAAGCTTTGTCAAGTATCAGAAGACTGTACCTATATGGATTTGTCTCTATGTCTTCTATTCCATTCTGTAAGTTTTCATGTATGTTTTAATGGTAATATCATTTGAGAGCTGGTATTGTGATACCTCCAGCATTGCTCAGAATTGCCTTGGATAGCTGTGTCTTTTATTCCTCCAAATAAATTTTAGAACTGCTTTTTTTCTAGTTCTGTGAAGAATGCCATTGGTATTTTGATTGTGATTGCCTTGAATTTATATAATGATTTTGGTACATGACCATTTTGATAGTGTGAATTATGCACCTTCAAGAACATGGGAACTCTTTCCATCTTCTAAGGTCTTTTTCAACTTCTTTCTTCATTGATCTGCAGTTTTTGTTGTAGAGGTTTTTCACCTCCTTGCTTAGATGGATTCCTAAGTATGTTTTAAAATTTTTATTTGTTCTCTTTAATCTAAGTATTTTTTAGGTTGTTGCCAATAGGATATTTTCCTAAATTACTTTTTCAATAGATATAGTATGTTGATCTTGTATCCTGCTATTTTGCTTAATATGTTTATTAGCTCTAGAAGTATAAAGGAGGGTTTTGGGGTCTTCTAAATGTAGGATAATATCATCAGCAAACAGAGATAATTTCCCATTTCCAGTCACACAAGTCACTACTCATTCTTCCCAGATACAACCCCAACAATCTGTGACCTGTGTACTCCCAGGGCAACAAAGTGCCAGGGCACTCACACCATAGTACTTCTATATTAGACCACCATACCACACAAACTCAAAAACACATATGAGAACCAACATTAGATTTGACAGTGTTGTATATACAGAAATTTTCTTCAGGAGGACATACAAAACTACACCCCCTAATAAAGAGTAATCTGACTTCTAAGTCACAGGCAATTAAGGAACATCTCTTCTGAACCAACAGAAAGCTAGTAGTTACCTAGACACATCAAAGATAAAAAGTATATATTATTCCAAGCCCTCCTGACATTTAGAGTTTGGGCTGAGTGATCAGAGGAAGCCTAATTGGCTTCCTTCTAAGGTGAGTTGCTATATTTTCTCTTTGGCTTTTAAAATTATATCCTTGTTCTGCACATTAGACATTTAATTATAATGTATCTTGGACAGAATCTTTTTTATCTTATTTGGGATTCAAAATGACTCTTGTATTTTGATCTCTAACTCATTCCTAAGGTTTGGACAATTTATGATATTATTTTATTGAAAAGATTATGCATATTTTTAGATTCTATCTCAGTGCCTTCTTTTATGCCAATGATTCTTAAATTTGTTCACAATGTTATCCCAGATTTTCTTAATATTCTGGTTTCTTAACATATTTTCTTGTCATTATGTTTTTACTGTTATGATATGCTATGCTTTATTCTTTATTTTCAAGGTTACATACTATGTCTTCAAGACTTGACAATGGGGATCCAACATGGCGGCCGGCAAGGAAGCAGCACTTTCAGTATCTCCACATTAACCGGATCAGAAACACCCATTAAAACAGCTACATTATACCTACTGAGGAACTTCTAGCAAAATTCCTCTGAAAGGAGACCTGCCAGGAATTAGTAAGTATATTAGAGGTGACAGTTTGTCCCAGACAAGTGAATCTTGGCTGGCCACGCGGGCACAGAGGTCCAATCCTGCAGCCACCGCCCGACCGGCTCTGCAAGCGGCCCCCGGCGGCCCGGCACGGCGAGA
>NW_026000255.1:1053429-1058772 GCF_001458135.2 Marmota marmota marmota | reverse complement strand
TATAGGGATACTGCCACATCAATGATCATGGCAGCACAATTCACAATAGCTAGACTTTGGAATCAACCTAGATGCCCTTCAATAGATGAATGGATTAAAAAACTGTGGCATTTATACACAATGGAGTATTATGCAGCACTAAAAAATGAGAAAATCATGGATTTTGCAGGGAAATGGATGGCATTAGAGCAGATTATGCTAAGTGAAGCTAGCCAATCCTTAAAATCAAATGCCAAATGTCTTCGTTGATATAAAGAGAGCAACTAAGATCAGAACAGGGAAGAAGAGCATGAGGAAAAGATTAACATTAAACAGAGACGAGTGGGGGGAGAGAAAGGGAGAGAGAAGGGAAACTATGGAAATGGAAGGAGACCCTCATTGTTACACAAAATTACATATAAGAGTTTGTGAGGGGAAAGGGGAGAAAAAAACAAGGGAGAGAATTAAACAACAGCAGATGGGGTAGAGAGGGAAGATGAGAGGGAAGGGGAGGGAGGATAGTAGGGGATAGGAAAGGTAGCAGAATACAACAGTCATTAATATGGTATTATGTAAAAATGTGGATGTGTAACCGATGTGATTCTGCAACTTGTATTTGGGGTAAAAAATGGGAGTTCATAACCCACTTGAATCAAATGTATGGAAGATGATATGTCATGAGCTTTGTAATGTTTTGAACAACCAATAAAAAAATAAAAAATAAAATAAAAAATAAAAATAAAAAATTTAAAAAATAAAAAAAAGACTTGACAATATTCTACATGGTCTAATATATTTGCAAAGCTTTCAACTGAATTTTTAATTTGATTTATTGAGTCTTTCATTTCTAGGATTTCTGTTTGCTTCATTTTCAGAATCTCTATCTTTTCATTGAAATGTTCTTTTACTTCCTGTATTTTCTCTTGGTTTATTCCATACATCTATTTTTAGTGCTCTGAAAATTTTAACTATGAACATTCTAAATTCTTTACCTTATATTTCCTCCATTGTGGTGTCAATGTGATCAGTTGTTGAAGTATTGTGGATTTCTTGGAATGACTTGTTTCCTTGCATTATAATATTGTTTATATTTTTACCCATCAGCTTGGATGACTATCCCTTCTACTTTTATGCAAGGGAGCTTTCATCTTTTATGTGCCTAAGGATTGGCAAATATCTGAGTACTGGTACTCCCATTCAACACGTACCCACTACTATGCTGAGTATGCAGCATCATTTTGAGAGAATATACTAAACTGCAATCACTTCAGAGCAAATCCATGTACTAATAAACCTTTGAAATAAGCTTATTGAAAATATTTCTCACACTTCTTTTGATTAAAGTATAAAATTAGATAATATTCTTGAATAGGTTGAGAAATTAGTGGTTTAAAGTAGTAAAATTATTATTGAAAAGGGGGAAAAGAGAAAATAGGCAAAGAAAGAGAAAAGAGAAATAAAATAATACAAACTAAGATAAAAAGAAGAAAATAGGGGGATTTGAGACAGTAGTGGGTAATGCAATAAGGAAAAGAGGAATTAAGAGCAGCAAGTGTGGGGCTGGAATTGTGGCTCAGTGGTAAAGTGCTTGCCTGGCACACGTGAGACACTGGGTTTACTCCTCAGCTCCACATATAAATAAATAAAATAAAGGTATTGTGTCCATCTACAACTAAAAAAGTTTTTTAAAAAAAGAGTAGCAAGTGTAAACTTGAGCTAAGAAAATAAAGATAGAAAGAATGATTGCAGTTAAAACAGAATATGATCATTTGTATGAGGACTGCAATGAAAATAATAAGGGAACAGATATTAAACATATATTCAATACAAAATGCATTATCTAAATCAAACTGACTTAAAAGCTACTTATGATATACCATGCTAAGATATCTGAGATGGAGTGATTTCTTTTTTATGTATTTTTTTATTTCTATATGACAGCAGAATGCATTACAATTCATATTACATATATAAAGCACAATTTTTCATATTTCTGGTTTTATACATAGTATATTCACACCAATTCGTGCCTTCATACATGTACTTTGGATAGTAATGATCATCACACTCCATCATCATTAATTACCCCATGCCCCCTCCCTTCCCCTCCAATCCCTCTGCCCTATCTAGACTTCATCTATTCCTCCCATGCTCCCGCTCCCTATCCCACTATGAATCAGCCTCCTTATATCAAAGAAAACATTTGGCATTTGATTTTTTGGGATTGGCTAACTTCACTTAGCATATATTCTCTAATATTTACTGGCAAGTGCCATGATTTTATTCTCTTTTATTGCTGAATAATATTTCATTGAATATGTATGCCACATTTTTTTATCCATTCATATATTGAAGGGCATCTAGGTTGGTTCCACAGTTTAGCTATTGTGAATTGTCCTGCTATAAACATTGATGTGACTATGTCACTGTTTTTAAGTCCTTTGGGTATACACCGAGGAGAGGGACTGGAGTGATTTCTTAATGAGTCTTCCTTATTTGGATTTCATCAGGATTTGGGACCTTTAGAAAAATGCCCAACATGCCTTGGCTTTACCTTGGTGAAGAGGAAGTGATCACACTAACTCACCTCTGATAGAAGGGCCCCATCCAGGAGGTCAGATAAATGTGTTGTATACAGCAGGGCATATGGACTACACCTTCTGGGATTGATCTTCTATACTTGACAGCTCTGTATGTTCTGAAATGGTATGAGATTGATCTAGATTGAGGGCCCTTGTAGGTGTGGTATGCACAAAGGTTATGTTATTTCTTTTTGCTATTGCTTTAGAAGAGGATGTCTATTAATGAAGCCTAAAGCCCCTTCCTATCCATTCCTACTTGGGGCCTGGTTATTGGTTGGAGGCTTTCCTTCCCCCATTCTTTGTGTTAAAGTATTGCTGAAGTTTGAATGTGAGTTAGGTGTGTGTCAAACAATGTGCACTATCTCTTATCAAGGTTGGAGTGTAGCTCAGCAGCAGAATACCTACTCTGTGAACTTGTAGTGTCACACTAGATTCACAGAACCTCACAGTAAACAGTAAATCAATCACATCAACAATGGCAACAAAAAAATATAGCATTAAATTAAACACCAAATGCTTTTTATTACATCTATAGCACTAATAACCACAAAAACTGAAATCATGGGGTCAGAAAATTTAATATCAGCAACAAAGAAGCCATGAACTAGATATAGTATTGTAATATACACCAGATGTCAACTATGACATCCATAACACTAACAATAACAACATGAATGACGAGGCAGAAATTTTATAAGTATTTTTAAAAGATCATAAACATGCAGATCATTAAGAGAAAATAAAATGTGGTGAGAATGCAAAAGGTGAAGAAGAGGAGGCAGAAAAGAAGTAGAAATTAAAGGCTATATGAAGGAGAAGACAGGAAAAAAAGAAACAAAATACAGCAAAGCAGGGAGAGAGAGGAGAATTTGGCTATTAGATGGAGAAGAAAAGAATGAATAACAAATGAAACAAAAGCAAAGAAAATATAAGCCCAACACCAACTCTCAAAAACAAAACAAAATAACAAAAGGATAATAAAAACGAAAACTTATAAAAACAGAAACACAAACCAATTAGCAAATACAAAAAGAAGAAAAAATCTTAATGAAATGTAAAAATTGTTTCCATTTAGGTAATCAAAACTGTGGACAAGGATGGATATTCACTGCCTAGGCCAGCTGGTCCTTTCTATTTATTCTTGAGCTGTGCACCCCTTAGAGAGAGAAAGGTCTAGATGTTATTAATCCATTACTCCTTTGGTGTTGCTCACCAAGGTGCAGACTGGAGTGGCCTGCTGCCAAAGGTGATTGAAATGGCTCTCAGTTTCTCTGCTCACAAGTTCAAGGTAAAAAGGAATGGGAAGTATCTCTATTGTAGTTATATACAAAAAGACTAAATTGGTATACTCCCAGGATAGGCTGATGCAGATTTTTAAATGGGAAGTTGTAGTAACTGGGATCTGATTGAAAGTTTGGAATTTTGTCAGGTGGTATCTACTGTGCATTGATTCTGTCAACACACCCAAAGGACTGGGCAATTGCTGATCTTTGCTGGGCATCTGGATCTCAGTCCTCCCAAGAATTTCATTAATAGTGTGGGGTAACCAACAACCCTGGGTGGAGGCAGTAGGGTAGTTCTTGTTCATGCCACCATCCAGAAACCTAGTTGTCTGAGGTTCTGAATATAACCATGCCCTACTGTTCAGTTTCATGACCCTCTTCAGCTGGTTGCACAAGCCACTATACTGAAAGGGGAAGTGAGTTGTATTCCCCTCAATATCTCTGCCCTGAACCCCACATGCCTCCAGGATACAATCTTATCTGTTTCTGTTTTAATTGCCTTCTGCAAGCTGTACCCTGAGCCACAGAGTAGACAATGGCTGTGAAAGTGTGGAGATATTTGCTACGTGCTCCTGACTTCTCCCAGCAAGTTCCTGAGTAACCTCCACAAAGAGGCTCCCAGCGTGAGCACTCTGATCACAAGTTGAGAAACACAGAGCATTTATTGAAGACCAGCTAACTGTGCAGCCTCTGAATTAGCAAAATTTAGACTATTTTTTAATCTACCAATATTCCCCTGTCAAATTTGTCCTTTGTTTCTTTCTTTTTCTTTTTGTTGCACCTCCCCTCTGTGGTGACTAAGTGTTGCTGTTGCCACAAGCTTGGTTCTTATGTATTCCTATTTGTTCTCTGTTCAAACCATCAGAATTTCTGGGTCTCTTTATGTCATAGTCTAATGCTGAATTTCACTGAAATCCTTAAATCACTCACCACACTGAGAAACAGTACTCTAACTGCTTCAATTCCAAGCCATGGAGCAAATGGAAAGTGCAGACTTTCTCTACTCTGCCATCTTTGCTCTCCCACTCCTATATTTTTTGTCAAAGTATATTTCACCAAATATAAATATGCTACTTCTGCTTATTTAAGATTTCCATTTGCCTAGAATGTTATCTTACATTCTTTCATTTCCAGTCTGTGTGTACTTTTACTGGTAAGGTGAGTTTCTTATGGACAGAAAATCTGTTAGTCTTGAATGCTTTGTTGTTCTTTATTGTCTTGCACTTTTAACATCTAGCCGATTGGCTGGGTCACGTGGGCAGAGCCAAAAAGTCCCCCAATGAGCAGCTCCGTGGTCTGAAAGGGCAGGGAAACAGCCCAATGAGCATCATCGCAGAGGAGCCAATCAGCTAGATGTTGCTGGGGCCGCTGTGAGCCAATCATCAGCCGGCAGCTGGAAGTTTGCTGGCAGCTGGAAGTTTGCTGGGGCCCCTTCGGCTGTGGCTCTCAACATCTCCCCCTCTCTGTTTAAACAACAAGCATGTGGCTTAGGGACCGTG
>NW_026000255.1:978407-1041469 GCF_001458135.2 Marmota marmota marmota | reverse complement strand
TGGCATTTATACACCATGGAGTATTACTCTGCATTAAAAAATGACAAAATCATAGAATTTGCAGGGAAATGGATGGCACTAGAGCAGATTATGCTTAGTGAAGCTAGCCAATCCCTAAAAAACAAATGCCAAATGTCTTCTTTGATATAAGGAGAGCAACTAAGAACAGAGCAGGGAGGAAGAGCAGGAAGAAAAGATTAACATTAAACAGATACATGAGGTGGGAGGGAAAGGGAGAGAAAAGGGAAATTGCATGGTAATGGAGGGAGACCCTCATTGTTATACAAAATTACATATAGGAGGGGAATGGGGAAATAAACAAGGAGAGAAATGAATTACAGTAGATGGGGTAGAGAGAGAAGATGGGAGGTGAGGGGAGGGGGGATAGTAGAGGATAGGAAAGGTAGCAGAATACAACAGTTACTAATAGGGCATTATGTAAAAATGTGGATGTGTAACCGATGTGATTCTGCAATCTGTATTTGGGGTAAAATTGGGAGTTCATAACCAACTTGAATCTAATGTATGAAATATGATATATCAAGAGCTTTGTAATGTTTTGAACAACCAATAAAAAAATAAATAAAAAATAAAGGCATTGTGTTGTGTCCATCTACACCTAAAAAATAATTATAAAAAAATCAAAATAATAGAACAAATAATGTGTGTGGTATAATATATTATTTGAGATGACATTAGGCAATAACTTTGAGTTTATCAGAGAAAGTGCTATCAATTTATGAAGAAAATCCCTAAAATTATTGATAGAACTAATTCCCAGGTATTGCTATTTTGAGATATTACAGTAGAATCTAATATTTCATAAGCTCCAAATATGTGTCAGGTTTAGTGTTAGGTATTTTACATGTATTATCTTGCTTGCATATCAAAAGTAATGTGTAGCCTCTTATTACCATTTTATAGATGAGGAAATAATGGATCATAGATGCAAATTTGCAAATGTGTGGGAACTTGAATGTATACTTTGCACTGTAACCTAGGAAGTTCACAAAATTTCTAAAGATTTTTAATTACCTATTAAAGTGGTCCTTCATGCCTCAAAAGTAGCAGTGTCCAAATAACCAACTTCAAATTATACTAGAGTAGTATTAACAAAAACAGCTTGACACTGGTATTAAAATACACATGTAGAATAGTGGAACAAAATAGAGGTGCAGAGACAAATCCAAACAGATAGTAATATTATTCTTTTTTTAACATGTTAAATATTTTTATATTATTCTCGACAAAGGTGACAAAAACTTATGTTGGAGAAAAGACAACCCCTTTAACAAATGATGCTGTGAAACTGGCTAGTCAAATATAAAAGATTGAAATTCGATGACTCTCTCACCTTGCACAAAGTTCATCTCAATATGGATTAAAGATCTAGGAATAAGACCAGAAACTTTGCAATAGCTAGAAGAGAACATAGCAGAAACACTCCAGCATATTGTTGTAGGCATCAACTTCCTCAATAAGACTCCTATAGCTCAGGAAATAATACCAAGAATCAATAAATGAGTGACATCAAACTGAAAAGCTTAAACACAACAAAGGAAATAATTAAAAGTGTGAAGAGAAAACCCACAGAAATGGGAGGAAATCTTTGCCAGTTAGTCCTCTGACAGAGAATTAATGTCTAGAATTTTAAAGAAAAACAACAACTCCCCTAAACCTCAACACCAAAACCACAAATAACCCATTCAATAAATGGTTAAATGAACTAAACAGATATTTCCCCAAAGAAGAAACACAAATAGACAATAATTACATGAAAAGCATTCAACATATTTAGCCATTAGGGAAATGCAAATCAAAGCTACACTGAAATGTAATCTCATTCCAGTTAGAATGGCAAGCATCAAGAATACAAATAATACTAATGGTGAGGGTGTGGGAAAAGGAAATTTTAAATTTTCAGCACTGGGATTGATGCCAGAGATAATCTATCACTACTGCTGAGCTATAACCTCATCAGTTTTTATTTTTTATTTCCAGGAGAGGATTTCACTAAGTTGCTGATGCTGACCTTAAACTTGTGATCCTCCTTCCTCAACCTTCTGAGTAGCTGTGATTACAAGCATGTGCCACCACACACCCAACCAAAAAACTCTTAAACATTGTTGGTGGGAATGTAAATTAGTACAACCACTATGTAAATCAGTGTGGAGGTTCCTCAAAAGACTAGAAGTTAAACCATTATATGATTCAGCTGTAACACTCCTCAGTATTTAGCCAGCACACTATAATTAAGCTTAGCACACTATAAAGATACATGCATACCCATATTTGCAGCAAATGCAAATGGAACCAAACTAGGTATCTATCAACAGATCAATAAATAAATAAAACATGGTATACATTTACACAATGGACTTTTACTCTGCCATAAAGAAGAACAAAATTATGTCATTTACAGGAAAATGGATGGAATAAAACAGCATCATATTAAGCAACATAAACCAGACTCAGACAGTCAGGGGTCATATGTTTTCTCTCATACATGAATTCTAGGGACAAAAGAGAAAGAAAAGAGATCTCATGAAAATAGAAAGGAGATCAATTGGGTAGAGAAAGGGGATATGAGAGGGAGGAAGGAGGGGAGGACAAAGAGAGGTACTAGGGGTTGAGATTGATCATGTTATGTATGAATATGCCACAATGAAACCAATTATTCTATAAAATTATTATACACCAATACATTTTTTAAAAAGAGAAAAAAAATAGTGATTTCCAAAATTTTAAATCACTTATCTCACTCACACACAAAAAAAATGAGAATTCATTCAACATACACTTACTGAAAGCCCAGTATGACATGAGGATTTAAAGTTGTCAAAAAAAGACACAATCTCTGGAGCTGGGGCTGTGGCTCAGTGAAGTGCTTCCCTAGCAAGTGTGAGGCATGGGTTCAATCCTCAGCACCACATAAAAATAAATAAATTAAATGAAGATATTTTTTAAAGATATTTTTATCAAAATTTTGATATTATAATGGGAAAAACAATAAGCTGATAAATTAAATACAATGTATAAATGTGATAATGAAATAATTTTGGGTTAGGGATTAAAGACTGTTCAGAACTGCTTTGTAATATAGGGTAATCAAAGATTTTTCTGAATAGATTTGATCTGAGCAGAGGCCTAAAAGAGGTAGGTCAATGAGCCTTAAGATCTAAAAAATGTCCATTTCAAACAGACAAAACAGTAAATATGACAGCTCTTGGGCAAGAATGTGTTTATTGTACCCGATAAAGGTAGTGTGGCTACAGTAAGTGAAGGAAAGAATGATAAGCTGCATGTATCTCAAATATATGTTCAATTATATATAAATTATGTAAAGCACTGTAGTAAATTTATATGTATTATAAATCATTCGCAAATAAATTATAAAACATGAAAATATTGTAATATAAATAGAAATTTTAATATTTTATTTATATAATGCAATAAATCATCTTGTGTCCTCCTCCTCTAGGGTGCACACACTACATTGGAGATCATTCTTTAAACATTGGGAAACAGAGATATGACTTAACACCATGCAGTTGTAGCAAAGATCACTACCAGATATATGAATAGCTTCTTCTCAGCTGCAATCCTGCCTCAGTATAGCCTAAGTGTGAGTCATTTATCTACCTTAGCATCAGCAGTGGCTATACCATTTCACATCTATCAGGTGAGATTCATTTTCTGTAATCTTTGCCAGCATTTGATATTACTACTACTTTTTTATGTTTTTATTTGTGCATTATAGTTACACATATTATTGGGGTTCATTTTGACATAATCATACAAGCATGGAATATAATTTGCTTCACTTCAGTCCCTAGTAGTTCCCACGATGGTATACTCATTTGTGTACATAACATATTGTTCAATTTCATTCCACTGTTCCTCTGTTTACTACCCCCCCCCCATCTTCTTCTTTTGCTCCACTAATCTCCCTTCTATTTTCATGGGATTTACCACCTTCCCTTTATTTCCCCTTATTTTGGTCTAACTTCTGCATATGAAAGAAAATATTCAACTCTTAACTCTCTAGATTTGGCTTCTTTCTTTAGCATGACGTTGTCTAGTTCCATCTGCTTATCAGCAAATGCAATAATTTCATTCTTTTTTATGTCTGAGTAAAACTTTTATTCTAATAATTATATGTGCTATCTTATGATGGTTTAATTGGCATTTCCCTAATAGCTATTGATGTTGTATGCCTTTTGATGTTTCTTTGTCTCCATTATATCATCTTCAATGAAATGTCTCTTGTTCATGTTTATTTAGAAACACACTATGTTGGATTGGGGATGTGGCTCAAGCTGTAAAGTGCTCACCCGGCATGCGCGTGGCGCTGGTTTCGATCCTCAGCACCATATAAAAATTAAAAATAAAAATGTTGTGTCCACTGAAAAATAAATATCTAAAAATTCTCTCTCTCTTTCTCTCTTTTTTTTAAAAAAAGAAACACATTATGTTCATTTATGGTCATTTACTATATAATTTAAAGAATTTTAAATTGTATTCTAGTAGTGATATAATAGTCCTTTGTGTGGTAAGTGTTCATAAATATTTCCTACTAGTCTACACTTATCATTTCATCCTTTCAACAAAATCATTCACAGGGTATGAGTTTTTTATTTTTCATTTTGATGACGTGAAAAATTTGTCAAGTTTTTTTTTGTATGAACTGTACTTCAAATATTATATCAAAGAAATCTTCATCATGCTCTATGCCCCAAAGAGGTTTTTTCTCCTGTGTCTTCTAAATATTTTCTGGGTTTACATTTTACATAAGACTACCATCACTTTTCAGTTATTTATTTTAGAAGTATGAGGTCAAGGTTGGATTCATTTTTTTACCTTTGGGTGTTCAATTGCTCTAATGACTTTTGTTTAAAAAAAACTGTTTCCTGAATTAGATTGTATTTGTATCATTGTAAAAAGTCAGTTGAACATATTTATGCAGGCCTATTTCTGGGTTCTCTAACTTGTTCTATTCACAAAATACCATGCATTTGTGGGGCTGGGTTCAGGGGTAGAGCGCTTGCCTCACAGTTATGAGGCACTGGGTTCGATCCTCAGCACCACATAAAAATAAATGAATGTATTGTGATCATCTACAACAAAAATATACTTTTAAAAATACCATGCAGTCATATTTGCTATATAAGCCCTAAAAGGGGAGAGTGCAGATACAGCATTAACCTCCAGGATATACACATAACTCCAAAAACTTAACACCAAAAAAATTAAAATAACACCCAATCAATGAATGGGTCAAGGAATTGAACAGACACTTCACAGAAGAAGAAATAGAACCTATCAACAAATATATGAAAAAATGTTCAACATCTCCAATAATTAGAGAAAGGCAAATCAAAACTACACTGAGAGTTCATCTCACTCCTGTTTGAATGGCAATTATCAGGAATACAAGCAACAATAAATGTTGGCAAGGATGTGGGGGAAAAGGTACACTCATACATTGCTGAAACTTGGTGCAACAACTCTGAAAAACAGTATGGAAATTCCTCAAAAAACTTGAAATGGAACCACCATTTTACCCAGTCATCCCACTCCTAGGTTTATACCTAAAATCAGCATACTACGGTGACACAGCCACCTCAATGTTTATAGCATATCAATTCACAATAGCCAAACTACAGAACCAAACTTGGTGCTCTTCAACAGATGAATGGATAAAGAAATTGTGGTATATATACACAGTAGAATATCACTCAGCCTTAAATAAGAATGAAATCATAGTATATACCAATAAATGGATGGACTGGAGACTATTATGCTAAGTGAAATAAGCAAATCCCAAGAAAACAAAGGCCAAATATTATCTCTGATATGTGGATGCTGATTCACAATAAGGGGAAAGAAAAATAGAGGTACTTTGAACAAGACAGAAGGGAGTGAAGGGAGGGGAGGAGGTATGGGGATAAAAATGATAGTAGAATTAGTTGGACATTTTTACCCTTATGTGCATATGTGATTACATGACCTTTTAACTCTACATCATGTACCAGAAGAATGAGAAATTATGCTCCATTTATATGATGTGTCAAAATGCATTCTACTGTCATGTATAACTAATTAGAACAAATACAAAAATTTTTTAAATAAAATATTTTCAGAGAAAAAAATGAAAAATAAATGGAGTGATTCCTTCCACTTTTTTTCTTCTTTTTTAAAATTTCATTAGGTCTCCTGAATACATCTGTTCATATCGAAATACAAGTGTTGTTTCATATGTATTAGTTTCCTGAGGTTGCTATATCAAAGTACTACATCTAAGTACTACAAACTAGATAGTTTGAACAGCAGAAATTTATTATCTCATAATTCTAGGGATTGATGTCTGACATCAAGGTATTTTAAGGATTGTCTCCTGAAAACCATGTGGAAAAACTGTGCTACACCCCTATCTTCCCTTTTGATACCCTTAAGTTTTCCTTGGCTTGTAGATGACATTATTCATGAGTCTTTATGTTACCTTCCTCTGTAGGTGTCTATCTTTGTGCCTAAATTTTGTAAGGACTCCAGTCAGATTACACTAGGTTCCATCCTAACTGGCCTAATATTAACTTGTTACCTCAGTATAAATTCTATATCAAAGTAAGATCATATTCTGAAATACAAAGGGTTAAGACTCCAACATATCTTGTTTTTGGGGGGAGGGGCAATTCAACATATGACATTGTATAAATCTTAAAATAGATCATGGAAGAATAGAAGTATCCTTCATATGAATCTGTGAGTGATAATAAATAATAATATTCCAAGGAAATACAGGAAGGAAGACCTTTGGGGATAATGAAAGAAGTAACAGGAAACCTAAAAAGAACAGGGAAGAGGAAAGGTAACTCAAAGAAAAGGCTCCTGTGGGGAGTGAAATCCAATACTACAAATGCAAGCTAAGCCCAAAGAGTATAGGCATCCCCAAAGATAAATCAATGAACCCAGTGCACTTTAAATCCAGTGTGGAAGGGCTTGCCTTGTGTGCATAAGGCCCTGGGTTTAATCCCCAGCACCACAAAAAATAAAGAAATAAAAATAAATCCAGTGTGGGCAGTTGGGCTGAAAATGATTCCTTCTACATGGCAGACTAGCTTTGGAGAAATAAATCATTGCAGTGATCTCTATTTTTCAGAGTGCTAGAACTAGGAGCTATTTGCTTTTTTATTGGATCTTTTTAGTTATTTGTGACAACAAAATTCATTTTGATATGATTATCCAAGCATGAATATATCTTATTCTAGTTGGAGTCCCATTCTTATGGATGTACATGGTGGTGGGATTCACTGCAGTTTTCACATTTGTACATGGGAAAATTATGTCAGATACATTCCACTGCCTTTTCTTTGTCTATCCCTCTTTCCTTTCCTCCATTCCCCATTGTCTAATCTTATGTGCTTCTTTTCTTCCCCTCACTCCCCCTTACTATGTGTTAGCTTTCACATTCAACCTTTCTGTTTTTGGCGGGGGGGGGCGGGGATTGGCTTACTTCACTTTGCAGGATAGTCGATCAATTTTCTTTTTCAAAGATCCATCAATTTTCTGACAGATGTCATAAAGTCATTTTTTCTTATGGTTCAATAATATTCCACTGTGTAGATATACCACATTTTCTTTATTTAGTCATCTATTAGCTATTGTGAATTGATTTAATATAAACATTGATGTGTGTTGCTGTAGTGTGCTGATTTTAAATCCTTTAGGATTAGTTCTAAGGAGTGGGATAACTGGGTCAAATGGTGATTCCATCCCTAGTTTTATGAGGAATCTCCACACTGCTTTCTAGAGTGGTTGCACCAATTTGCAGTCCTACCAGCAATGTATGAGTATACCTTTTCCCCCACATTTTGGACAACATTCATGGTTACTTGCATTCTTGATAATTGCCATTCTGACAGGAGTGAGATGGAATCTCAGTGTAGTTTTAATTTTCTCTAATTGCTAGAGAATTGAACATTTCCACATGTATTTGTTGACCACTCATATTTCTTCTTCTCTGAAATGTCTGTTCAGTTCTTTTGCGCATTTATTGATTGGGTTATTTGTTTTTTGGTGTTAAGTTTTTTGAGTTCTTTTTATATCCTGGAAATTAATGCTCTTTCTGTGGTGAAGGTGGCAAAGATTTTCTCCCATTCTCTAGAGTCTCTCTTCATGTTCTTGATGGTTTCCACTGATGTGAATAACTTTTTAGTTTGATGCCATCCCACTTATTGATTATTGATTTTACTTCTTGCACTTCAGGTGTATTATTAAGGAAGTCAGTTCCTGACTGTTGGGCCTAGCTTTTCTTCTTGTATGTGCAGGGTTTCTGGTCTAATACCGAGGTCCTTGATCAACTTTTAGCTGACTTTTGTCAGGATGGGAGATAGGGGTTAAATTTTATTCTACTACATGTGGATTTCCAGTTTTCCCAGCACCCTTTATTGAAGAGGCCATCTTTTCTTCAATGTATGTTATTAGTGCCTTTGTCTAGTATGAGTTGTATATTTGTGGATTTCTCTTTGTGTTTTGTATTCTGTTCCATTGGTCTTCTTGACTGTTTTGGTGTCAATACCATGCTGTATTTGTTAATATAGCTTTATAGTATAACTTTAGGTCTGGTATTGTAATGCCTCCTGCTTCACTTTTCTTGGAAAGGATTTACTTTGGCTATTCTGGGCCTCCTGTTTTTCCAAATGAATTTCACGACTGCTTTTTCTATTTCCATGAAGAACATCATTGAAATAGTTTTTAATATATTTTTAGTCGTAGATGGATACAATACCTTAATTTTATTTATTTATTTTTATGTGGTGCTGAGGAAACCTCAAACATACCTCAAACATGCTAGGTGAGTGCTCTACCACTAAGCCACAACCCCAGCCCCATAATTGAAATTTTGATGGGAATTGCATTGAATCTGTATAGCACTTTTGATAGTATGGCCATTTTAACAATATTAATCCTGCCCATCCAAGAATATGGGAGGTCTTTCCTTCTTCCAAGGTCTTCCTCAATTTCTTTCTTTAGTGGTCTGTAATTTTCATTGTAGAGGTCTTTTACCTCTTTTATCAGATTGATTCTCAAGAATTTTTATTTTTTGAGACTATTGTGAATGGGATCATTTCCTAATTTCTCTTTCAGCTGATTTCTCATTGGAGTATAGAAACCCAATTGATTTATGAGAGTTAATTTTGTGTACTGCTAATTTCTTGGATCTTCTAAATATAGAAACATGCTTCAGCAAACAGACATGGTTTTAGCTCTTCTTTTCCTATTCGTGTCCCTTTTATTTCATTCTTTTGCCTAATTGCTCTGACTAGAGATTCAAAGTCTGTGTTCAATAGAAGTGGTGAAAGTGGGCATCCCTGACTTGATCCTGTTTTTAGTTTTTCTCCATTTAGAATGCTTTCAGTTTTTCTCCATTTAAAATAGACCTGGTTATGTAAGCTATAGAATTGTAATTATACAATTGTAATATTACCTTAATACATTTTTAGTATCTGTAGGGTTGTTTTGATTTCTCCCTTTCAATTGATAGTAATTTTTTCTTGCTTATTTCTTGATTAAACCTGTTAGATTTTTATCAACTTTTAGTTGTATTATTTCTTTTCTATTTCATATATTTCTGCTCCTATTTTTTCCTTCCTACTACCTAATTTGAAAATAATTTGATTGTTAATCTGCCTTCTTTCTGATACAAATACTTTAAGTTATAAATGTTCATCTGAGTACTATTTTGTCCCAGAGATTCTGATATTTTAAGCTTTTATTATCACTTAATTCAAAACGCTTTTTATTCACTTTTCTTGTGCTTTCTTCTTTGATCTTTGAGATATTTATAAGTGTGGTGCTTAATTTTGAAGTAGTTGAGACCTAGGGGTGGGCTTCTATATATCTTAGGGTGATAGATTTCTAATGCAATAAATCATGAAGGAAACACAGTATGCATGATTTCACATTTTTAAAATTTCTCAAAGCTTATTTTATGACTAAATGTAGTCTATTCTTATTAATTTTCTACTTGTCATTTTTGTATATAGATAAAAAGTAGGTCAAGGAGGCTGGTAATGTTGTTAAGTCTTCTATATCATTACTCCTTCAGCAAAGGGAGGGAGTTTGAAATCTCCAAATATGATTGTAGATTTGTCTTTCTAGTTTTATTAATTTTTGCTTAATGCATTTTGAAATTTAGTTATTAGGTACATACACATTTAGGATTGTTATACTTTCTTGAAGAAGTTACCCTATCATGATTCTGAAATGTTCCACTTTATCTCTGAAAACACTTTTTCTTGAAATTTATTTTATATTAATAATTCTACTTCGATTTCTTATGATTGTTTTTTTCCTTCTTTTGCTTTTAAAACATTGGTGTATTCATATTGTCTACTTTTTACACATGTTGAATATTTATACCTTTTAATTATAGTATATAGTTATTTATATTTAAATTAATTATTGATATTGTTGAAAAAAGAACACTTGAAATGAAGGTCAGTGGAAAATTTGGTAAATCATAGGTTTGATGATGTAATATTTTGGAAAACAGGTTGAATAATTCTGCTGTCATGCTCAGAGAGAATATTGTTGGAATGCTTTTGTTGTAATTGTTCATTCTCTCATTTATCATATGGTACACAGCAACAGATTTATTTTAGTGTTTACTAACACTTTTTGTTTTGCAAATAAAAATCATATATACATAATTTTATAATATATATTTCATAATTTATGTGTATATATATATATATATATTACCATAGGCAATCTCTTAGGTATTTTTAATGTGAAATTCTGTAACAACAGATAATGCTGCTTATTTTTTCATATGAGTATTTGCCATTTAAAAATTCTCTTCAGTAAAATACCTGTTTATATGTTTTGTTAATTTTTAATTACATTATTTTCTGATTGTTGAGTTTTCCAATCTTTGTATATTTTGTAAACAAGTATGTGTATTGCAAATGTTTTCTTACAGTCTATGGATTGTTCCTTTATAAATGATTTGTTGAGTAAAATTTTTTTTAAAAAATTAAAAACAGAGTAATGATATAATTATGCCATGTAGATTTTCAAAAACTTCATTGTATAATCATAAGAAAATAAGAGTGAAAAAGAAAAGTTTAAAAAAAGTAAAATTAAATTAAAAAAATAAAAAAACAAATAGTCATTGAAAGTATATGTTCACTGTCTGTGCCAAACTCTCTTTTTGTTTCTCAGCTCCCCTTCTCAGTGGGATGGTATGGGGAGCTGTAGAACCTGCAGTCCGTGGCTTCACTCCCAGGGCATAAATGCTGCTGGGTTCTATGAGATCAATTTCAGGAAGTAAAGCTCTCAGAGAAAGGATTAGTTCTAGTATTGCCTCAGGTGTTTTATTGTGTTATAGGGCATTAATGAGTCAATGCACCACTAGGACTGTACCCCACGAAATCTCCCCAGGGCTCCACTCATGGGAAGGGGCATCCAGTCCTTCGCCATCTGTGATATTCACCAATACTGCCCTTTCTGGCCTCCAAGTTCTGCCCCTGAGCACCGAGCTCTGTCACTCTTGCCCATTGAGATTCATGACCTGCTGTCACTTGTCCTGCACACTGCTGGATTCAAAGTAGGGGAAGAGAGTGGGCTTTCTCTTGTCTCTTTGACCTGATTTACCCCTGGGCAAAATGCTCTCCATGCCAGAAATTCTCCTGATTTGCTAGGCTTTGAGATCACAAGGCTACTGTCTGAGGGATTCATTATCAGACTCAGGAATCTAAGTTCCAGGTCTGAGTTGGTGCTGCTGCAGCATGGACATCCCAAAATGTCTCCAGCTTAGAATCCCTGGGCACAGCAGGAAGACCAGGGTGACTTTGGTGCATCAGTTTAATGAGCCAAAGAACAGCCTGCCCCTCCAATCCCAGGATTCTCCATCCCTAAGACTGTCCATAGAACTTTTCAGTATTTCCCAACCTTGCTACTAATTTCCCAGGCTCCTGCTCCTCCTCCAGCTCAGCTCCAATTCTGTTCCTTATCCTTATCTGATGCACCCCAAATTTCCCAGTCTACAATGTTGTCCGTCCAATATAAAGTATCAGTGAAGAGCTTTTTTTTCACCCAACACACAGACAAGCAGTTTTTCTCACTGTTTGAGTCCTGTGTCATAGAGCTGTGAGAAAAGTTGCTTCATGCTAATCTGCCATCTTGTCACTAGGAGCCATCTTGAAAGGGGGCCTATTGGTTAGGACTGAGCTACCAATCACAGAAAGCATGGAATAATCACAATTCAGTGTCTTTAGGGTCTATGGTCTCCAGCCACACTGACTGGACACAACTAAGACAGTTGTAGAGTATGGGGGAGATAAGTCATAGACTACCTAAAAAGTTTAGCAGTGGAGAGCTCAGACTGTGAAAGGCACAGTAGTCAGTGTCAAAGCCCTTTAGGGTGATAAGCAAGATTTGTCACATGTGGTTTACATGGGTTGGGTCTGAGAGTTCTGAGATCTATCCTGGATGGTTACTTGGTTCTAATAACTGTATCCCTCCAGCACATAACTCAGGTCTGTTTGCTTCCCCCACTCCAATGCATTTGAAGTTATGTCTTTTCTTGAAAATTAATCCTTTCCCCATGGACACAGACTGGGGATCCTCTGAGTGAGTGAGAACTTGCATGGTGCACATGCCACAAAACTAATTGGGGATAGCAGTGACTTAAGGTGCACATTTGTTTAGAAAGCCTCTGGAGTAAATACAGCCCTGCTGCAGACAATACACCATTAAACATCCTTGCCTAGCAGAAATCAGGGAGTAGGACTATGTCTGTGTATACACCAACCTGTTTGCTGGTAATGGAGAGGAATTTACTTTACTGTATTTTTCCTCTTCAGAAGCATCTGTTTAATGAGCATTTGACCATTATTGGTTATTTGGATTTTTAAATTTTTTTTAGTTCTTTATATATTTTGAATATTAATCCTTTGTTAGAACAGTAGCTAGCAAAGATTTTCTCTCATTCTGTAGCTTCTCGCTTCCCATTCTTTTTTCCTAGTTAATAGAATCTTTTTAAAAATCTTTTATTTGTTATTTACATATGACAGCGGAATGCATTACAATTCTTATTACACATATAGAGCGCAATTTTTCATATCTCTGGTTGTATACACAGTATATTCACACCAATTGGTGTCTTCATACCTGTAATAATGATCATCACATTACACCATCATTAATAACCCCATGCCCCTTTCCTTCCCCTCCAACCCCTCTGTCCTATCTAGAGTTTGTCTATTCCTCCCATGCTCCCTCTCCATATCCCACTATGAATCAACCTCCTTATATCAAAGAAAACATTCGGCATTTGTTCTTTTTTGAGGGGGGGATTGGCTAACTTCACTTAGCATTATAGTCTCTAACTCCATCCATTTACCTGCAAATGCCATGATTTTATTCTCTTTTATTGCTGAGTAAAATTCCATTGTGTGTATATATACCACATTTTTTTATCCATTCATGTATTGAAGGGCACCTAGGTTGGTTCCACAATTTAGCTATTGTGAATTGTGCTGCTATAAATATTGATGTAGCTGTGTGTGTCCCTGTAGTATGCTGTTTTTAACTCCTTTGAGTATAGACCAGGGTGAGGAATAGCTGGGTCAAATGGTGATTCCATTCCCAATTTTCCAAGAAATCTCCATACTGCTTTCCATATTACCTGCACCAATTTACAGTCTCACCAGCAGTGTATGAGTGTACCTTTTTCCCCACATCCTCACCAACACTTATTGTTGTTTGTCATCATAATAGCTGCCATGCTGACTAGAGTGAGATGAAATCTTAGAATGGTTTTGATTTGCATTTCTCTAATTGCTAGTGATGACGAACATTTTTTCATGTATTTGTTGATTGATTGTACATCATCTTCTGAGAAGTATCTCTTCAGGTTCTTGGCCCATTTATTGATTGGGTTATTTGTTATTTTTGGTGTTTAGTTTTTGAATTCTTTATATACCCTAGAGATTAGTGCTCTATCTGATGTGTGAGGAGTAAAGATTTGCTCCCAAGATGTAGGCTCTCTATTCACCTCACAAATTGTTTACTTTTGGTGGGAAGAAATTTTAGTTTGAGTCCACCCTATTTATTGATCCTTGATTTTAATTCTTGCACCACAGGAGTCTTATTAAGGAAGTTGGGGCCTAATCCCATGTAATGGAGATTAGGGCCTATTTTTTCTTCTATTAGATGCACCGTCTCTGGTTTTATTCCTAAGTCCTTGATCCATTTTGAGTTGAGTTTTGTTCATGGTGAGAGATAGGCTTTTAATTTCATTTTGTTGCATATGGATTTCCAGTTTTCCCAGCACCATTTGTTGAAGAGGCTATCTTTTCTCCAATGCATGTTCTTGGCACCTTTGTCTAATATAATTGTAGTTTTGTGGGTTACTCTCTGTGTCCTCTATTCTATACCATGGGTTTACCAGTCTGTTTTGGTGCCAATACTATGCTGTTTTTGTTACTATTGCTCTGTAGTATAGTTTGAAGTCTGGTATAGTGATGCCACCTGGTTCACTCTTCCTACTAAGGATTGCTTTAGCTATTCTGGGTCTCTTATATTTCCAGATGAACTTCATGATTGCTTTTTCTATTTCTATGAGGAATGTCATTGGAATTTTGAATGAAATTGCATTAAATCTGTATAGTGCTTTTGGAAGTATGGTCATTTTTATAGTATTAATTCTGCATATACAAGAGCAAGGTAGATCTTTCCACCTTTTAAGGTCTTCTTTGATTTCTTTCTTTAGGATTCTGTAATTTTCTTTATAAAAATCTTTCACCTCTTTTGTTAAGTTGATTTCCAAGTATTTTTTTTTTGAGGCTATTGAAAATGGGGTGGTTTTCCTCGTTTCCCTTTTGTCACTGATATACAGAAATGCCTTTGATTTATGAGTGTTGATTTTATATCCTACTACTTTGTTAAATTTATTGACTAGTTCTAGGAGTTTTCTGGTGGAACTTTTAGGATCTTCTAGGTACAGAATCATAACAGCAAATAGTGCCAATTTGAGTTCTTCTTTTCCTTTGTGTATCCCTTTAATCTCTTTTGTCTGTCTAATTGCTCTGGCCAGTGTTTCAAGAACTATGTTAAATAAAATTGGTAAAAGAGGGCATCCCTATCTTGTTCCAGTTTTTAGAGGGAATGCCTTCAATTTTTCTCCATTTAGAATGATGTTGGCCTGGGGCTTAGCATAGATAGCTTTTACAATGTTGAGATATGTTCCTGTTATCCCTAGTTTTTCTAGTGTTTTGAACATAAAGGGATGCTGTATTTTGTCAAATGTTTTTTCTGCATCTATTGAGATGATCATATGGTTCTTATCTTTAAGTGTATTGATGGGATAAATTACATTTAATGATTTCCGTACATTGAACCAACCTTGCATCCCTGGAATGAATCCCACTTGATCATGGTGCATAATCTTTTTGATATGTTTTTGTATTCGATTTGCCAGAATTTTATTGAGAATTTTTGCATCTATGTTTATTAGAGATATTGGTTTGAAGTTTTCTCTTTTTTTGATGTGTCTTTGCTTGGTTTTGGAATCGAGTAATATTGGCCTCATAGAATGAGTTTGGAAGTGCTGCATCTTTTTATATTTCCTGAAATAAATTGGAGAGTATTGGTATTAGTTCTTCTTTAGAGGTTTTGTAGAATTCGGCTGTGTATTCGTCCGGTCCTGGGTTTTTCTTGATTGATAGACTTTTGATAGCGTCTGCTATTTTGTCACTTGAAATTGATCTGTTTAAATTGTGTATATCATTCTGATTCAATTTGGGCAAATTATATGACTCTAAAAATTTGTCAATGCCTTTGATATTTTCTATTTTATTGGAGTATAAGTTTTCAAAATAATTTCATATTTTCTTCTATAGTGTCTGTTGTGATATTTCCTTTTTCATCACATATGTTAGTGATTTGAGTTTTCTCTCTCCTTCTCTTTGTTAGCATGGCTAAGGGCCTATCAATTTTATTTGTTTTTTCAAAGAACCAAATTTTTGTTCTGTCAATTTTTTTCAATTGTTTCTTTTGTTTCAATTTCATTGATTTCAGCTCTGATTTTAATTATTTCCTGTCTTCTGCTGCTTTTGGTGTTGATTTGTTCTTTTTCTAGGGCTTTGAGATGTAGTGTTAAGTCATTTATTTGTCGATTTTTTTCTTCTTTTAAGGAATGAATTCCATGCAATGAACTTTCCTCTTAGAACTTGTTTCATAGTGTGTTAGAGATGTTGATATGTTGTATCTGTGTTCTCATTCACCTCTAAAAAAATTTTAATCATCTCCTTGATGTTTTCTGTAACCCATTGTTCATTAGGTAGCATATTATTTAGTCTCCAGGTGTTGGAGTGGATTTTATTTCTTATTTTATCATTGATTTCTAATTTCATTCCATTATGATATGATGGAATGCAGGGTAGTATCTCTACTTTTTTATATTTGCTAAGAGATGCTTTGTGGCATAGTATATTGTCTATTTTAGAGAAGGACCCATGTGCTGCTGAGAAGAAAGTATATTCTCTCATTGAAGGATCGAATATTCTATATATGTCAGTTCACTTCCCATTCTTAAGTGTTTTCTTTGCTGTGCAGAAGCTTTTTAATTTTGTTCCATCCCAATTATTAATTCTTGGTAGATCCTGAGCTTTAGGAATCCTTTTGATGTAGTCCTTGCCTACATCTATATGTTGGAGTGTTGACCTTGTGTTTTTTTTTTTCTAGGACTTGCACAGTTTCTGATGTGATTCCTAGATCTTTTAACCATTTTGAGTTTGATTTTTGTTCAGAATGAGAAATGGAGATCTATTCTCATTCCTCTGTGTGTGGAAAACTAGTTCTCCTAGAACCATTTGTTAAACAGGAGAAGCCATTAGAAATTCTGTAGAAGATTATGACAGGGGAAACAGGATGACTTTTCTTCCCCATCCTTGGCAGAGTTATCTGTCCTTGAAAACACACCCACCACAGGAATTCAGACTTGATGTATGGCACCAGAAGATCTAAGTAATGACTATCTCCCAAATTAACAAGGGAATTACGACTCTGGACAGAGAATATAGCCTTGAGTCACCTCTTAAAAAAAAAAAAAAAAAAAACAACCCTGTTTCCCTGATGGGCAGAATCACAGCCTCTTGGACAGGAAGAAATCCCCTGTATTTCTCCTTTGCTAGCAAAGCTATGAAAATTCTTTTTCCTTTTTCTCAAAAAAATAAAAATAAAAGATTATGAGTAATAGTGATGACAGTAATGAAGATGGATAATAAGTCTGTAAGGGGCCAAGTTATTCCTTTTTTCTCTGGTAGAAGGGTTGGTGGGGTGTACAATAGGGGGTTTAGATACTGCACTAGTATGAAAGGATTTTTAGTAAAGGTAGCACTGAAATAGTTAACATGAAATTCACATCTGGCTAGGAGCCAGATAAGTTTAGTGAGGTAGCAGCTGATGATGCAGATTGAGTGAGTCAGATGCCTTAGAATCTCAAGTAGGGAAGAGTGGCCTTTTAGTCTCTGACATACAGATGGTTTTAGACACATTCTGTCATTCTGGACCAGGGTGTATCTTGTTGGCACACAACTTGTCCATCCCTGATTTCTGAGGGGAAATAAAAGAGAAAGATGTAGAGGGAAAGTGAGATGACAGCACAAGTGATAACATATCCTGGAACTTGGGGAGAAATGATGGAAGAAAGGAAAAGTATAATGAACACATGAAAGAGAAAACAAACACTACTAGTAATAGTGCCAAACTCCAGAAGTATGTGGCCGAAAACTTAACCACTAGGAAGCATCATTTACCAGGTCTCTTGTTTCTTGGACATGACATGTGTAGTGTGAATTCCCACAGGATCAAAAAAGAATTTTCCTGTACTTTTCCCTTTACTTATTATCTCTATTTCATAGATATAATGTAAAGGATGACATTTGACATCAAGAGGTGAGAATCACTGAGGACCTTACTAATATATTCATTTATCTTTTATTTGAAAAATAGCCACTATTATCCTCTCCATTTTATAAAGTATTTTCAACTTTGCATATTTTTTTGGAAACTCAGGGAAAGGTAAATAGCACTACTTGATAGATGATGAATCTAGGAGCCTGATGAGGGTCACACTTTGAATTAATTAAATAGTTGCAACCAGTGGGTTTACATTAACCTTATTCTAATGTATTTTCCTTTGTTCCCATCATCAAAAATGAAACTGAAGTCTACTTGTTGCCAGCTACTTGGCTTGGAGAGTCATGATTTTTACAGTAACTTAGGATTTGGGCTATCAAGATCTTCAGATCTTGATGCTCTTTTGCAGTTTAATCAAACCTGCCCCCCACACTGCACAGGTCTGGCTAATCATGCAATTGAAGAGTGTTTTCACATTATCTATTCATCCAGTAAATATTCATTGATCAGTTTAACTACGTACTAACAAATTTTGTCCTTAGGTCACAAAAATATTCTTTCATGGAAAAATAGTACAGACGCATTTAATAAAGAACAAGAAAGAACCAGCAGGAAGCAGTAGAGCATAATGATTAAAAGATGGTTTAGAGTTAAGAGTTTAATTCTGCTTATAATTAAATATATGATGTGCTCAAAGTGTCTATCTGACATACAGTAAGTGCTCAATAAAAGTAATTTCTTAAATCTGGACTTTATCATTTTTCAGTTCCAACGGTGGAAAATATACAGGTAGGATGAAATATATTAACATCCTATATACTTCCATGGGGATCACTTTCTTGTTACACTTGGCAATATGATAAACCTCTTTATTTCAACAAATCTTCACATTATTTAGTATATACTCAACTAGGAATGAACTCTGTTAAAGGAAAATATCATAAAGTTGTATATTTTACATGGTTTAATCTATGCTAGGTGTCAGAACTTCAGCTGCATTTTCACCCAGTCCTCATATCTATAACAACTTCTTGAGAAGGAGTTTAAAATGTGGCTATATGAAAGCAAAATAATGCAAAAATTGAGAATTATTAAACACACACATAAGAACTGAAAAACCAGCCTCTACCTCAGAGCAAAGCCTGTCCAAGGAAGGGACATCACCTTTGTCCTTGGAAAGACCCACAGAGCGCTCCTAGGCACATTCCCATCCTGCTGAGTTGTTTATCTACAAATAACAGGAGAGATCTGCTGTGTCAGGTGGCCCTGACTCAGTCAGGCTAGGTGGGGACCCATAGCAACCCCCTAGCAGCCACCAATCAGCATGAGTCAGGGAAATACCTGGGATGCCAGATGACCCTCCCAGTAGTTTATGGTGGTTGATAACGTGTTGGGAAACCTGGTAGTTCAGCACATACACCCCTCTTGGCTTAAACCAATCAGTTCAAATGAATCCCCCTCTTGTAGTAACCAATCACCCCTAACCAACTTGTTCCCACCAGTGAATGTGCTAATCATGTTTTAGAGTTGTTGTTTGATTTTCCCGCGGTGTGTGATGATTTGCTAAGAGATGTTATGATGTGTGTGAAGTCCCTGCCTTCCCCAAAGAGTTTATAAAACTGCTGCAAACTCTGGGCTCAGGGCCTGTCAGAGTCACCAGTTGCTGTGTGTGCGCGCGGAGGACTGAGCTAGTTTGCAATAAACACCTCTTTGCTGCTTACATCTATCTTGGTCTCTGGTGGTCTTTTGGGGGTCCCGAATTTGAGCATAACAGAACCACATAAAGCTTACTGTAAAAAATATCTTAAACATTCTTACATAAAACATATTATGAATAATATGTTGCATGGGTTTTTTTTGGGGGGGTGCCAAGGATTCAACCAAAGGGTGCTTAACCACTAAATCACCTCCCCAGCCACCCTTTTTTTAAATTTTGAAGCAAGTTCTCAAAAAGTTGCTTAGGACCTTATTAAGTTGCTGAGGCTGGCCTTGAACTTGTGATCCTCCTGCCTCAGCTTCCCATGTTGCTAGGATTACAGATACACAGCCCTGTGCCCAGTTTGTTTCATGTTTTTGATGTGTAGTGCAAATGTCTCCTCTAAATAAATTTACAATATTTTGGCCTCTATTTTCCTTTTCATATATATGTTATTTTATTCTTGTCTAATTTTGTATCATTATACTAATCTCAATAAATTAGCAATGCTACTTTTTTTTCTTTACTGGAATTAGATTGAAATTATTTGTTTCAAGTTTGCTAGAATTTTCTGATCAAACTGGCAGTGGCATCTTTCTGGAGGAAAAACAAATAATCTGTGTAGATAATGCTGCTTTATATTTTTCACATAATCCCTTTCCCAAATGATTTAAAGATATTTGTCAAATAACTCTTTCAACTGACATTAATCAAATATAAATCAATTAAATAGAACTGATTTTTTAATCTTTATGCCTAAGCAAGTGACATCATTTTTTTATTCAATCCTCTGCTACTCTGATTCTAAGGTGTAGGAGTAGATTTCCAGTGTAGGTTTCAATTACTCCCAGTGTATGTTTTTCCACTGCATGCTGTGAATAATGTTTTGCATGTGCTTCCACCAAGTTAATTCTAACATGGACATTCTACCCAAACAAAAATTCCTCAGTGTTTTTTGTTTGTTTGTTTGCTGCTGTTGCTGTTTATTTTTGTTTCTGGATAGCACATATTTCTCTTTTATTATTTACATTATTATATTAATTTCATTATTTGCATAGGATTTGGAAGGGTGGAAGAAAATATAGAAACTGAGATTGTCATCTTAAAGCAGAAGTCTTATTATGCATCCACAATTTATTTTATGTGCTTAGAGTTAGTGATGTGCTGTATGTGAGACTAACATGCATTTTATGTGTTATGTTTTATGTTAATGTTTTATTAATATTTCTTTTTTTGAGAGAGAGAATTTTTAATATTTATTTTTTAGTTTTTCGGCGGACACAACATCTTTGTTTGTATGTGTGCTGAGGATTGAACCCGGGCCGCACGCATGCCAGGCGAGCATGCTACCGCTTGAGCCACATCCCCAGCCCTTATTAATATTTCAAATATAGCCATGTTTGGTTTTAAATACCCAAAAGTATGTAGCCCTTCAGATTGACTAATTTAATATCTAAATATGTACAGTTGATTCTATACTCATTACCTGTTCTGTGATCCTCAGCACACTTGGAAATTTACTGTAATCTCAATCTTAAACCATGGGAAAGATACCATTTCAGAAGATTTGGTAGTGTCCTGAGGCATTTAATTTTATATAGCAATCCAGAACACCCTAAAATTCATAAGTTGATATTTGTATTCCCTAGGAATGACTGGTTGGTAAGAGAGCCCATTGTTTGGTAGTGATAGAGGAACTAGGGTATTTAGAATACATCTTTAACTTTACAACAAAATCTGGTATGACCTCTTTCTCTTAATAAGAGGGAGGTGCTCAGTCCGATGTACCTAAACCATACATCTGTTGCCAATACAGATGTATTTGGGTATTATATGATGACTGAGGGAGAAGATTTATAAGAGTCTATCTGTATAAAAAACTAAAGTACTTGGTAACATAGAAATAAATGATTGGGTACATTGTGGTAAATAACTGCTCCCTGAACTACAATAATTCCACAACTCAGGAAAAGATTTACTCTTTAACTTCACAGAAATTACATTGACTAAGAAGAAAGTCAGTGCTCTTGAGTAAGAGTTAAAATATTCAAAGACACTTTGGAGCAATATTAATAACAACTAATACCCACTAAAAGCTTCCTATCTACAAGGCATTATTCAAAGTGTTTAATGTGCTTTAATGCACCTCACAACAATCATGCAAGGTATATATTACCATTAATCCTCATTTTGCAGAGGAGGAAACAAAGGCACAGACAACATAAGTGATGTGCTTAAGGTTTTCACAGTTGGTAAAAAGCATCCATATATATAATTCAGGCAAATTGTTTTTTGAGTTCATCCTTTTTAAACATTGTGTACTGTTGTTTCTCATGGTCAGCAAGACAGGGGTCCAAAACAGTATAAATAACACTTAGCTAGTCTTCAAGTGGTTTCTGTGTTGACCAATGGCAGAAGAAGGGGCAATAATAAAATATAAGTGTAAAATTTTTTCTCACTCAACTCTTAATGTCCTAAATGCTATAGTTTGGATGTTAAATGTACTTCTAAGGCACGTATGTTTTCAATATGATACATAAAAGTCATATGTGTGTGTATATATATATATGTGTGTGTGTGTGTGTATGTATGTATACATATGGTACCATGTAATATTTGATACATGTATACATTGTGTAATGTATAAATCAGGTGAAACATTTAACTGTTCAAACATTTATTAATTCTTTGTGGTTAAAATTTTCAAAATCCTTTTTCACTTAATATAATGATCTCTAGTTTCATTTATGTTGTCATAAATAACAGGATTTTATTTTTTATGAATGAATAGCATTCCATTGTATATATGTACTACATTTTCTTTGTTCATTCATTGGTTCATGAACATTTATGTTGTTTCTATTTTGAACTATTGTGATTTGTGTAAAAATGAACATAGAATTGCAAATGTCTCTTCAACATATTGACCTCATTTCCTTCAGAGAAAGACACAGTGGATCATATGGTAGTTTTATTTCTAATTTTTTGAAGAATCTCCATCCTCTTTTCCATAATGGCTCTACTAATTTACATTCCCCACAACAGTGTACAAGGGTCCACTTTTCTCTATATCCCTGCCAGCAATTTTTATCTTTAGTTTTTTTACATGAGTTATTTTTACTGAGGTCAGGTAATATCTCATTTTGGTTTTGATTTGCATTTCCCTGGTGAATAACTATGTTGACTATTTTTTCATGCACCTGTCGATCATTTGGATGTCTTCTTTTGAGAAATAGCTATTCAGATCTATTGTCTTTTTTGTCACATTTTTGACTGTTATTTAGTTTTGGGGTTCCGTACATATTCTGAATATTAGCTTTTTGTCAAATGTATACATAAAAAATATTTCCTCCTATTCTGTAGATTCTCTCTGTATTCTATTGAGTATTTTCTTCGCTGTTTAAAAGCTTTTTAATTCTACGTAATCCCAATTGTGTGTTTTTTATTTCATTTCCTGTGCTTTTGGTGTCTTACCGAAAAACTCCTTTCCCATTCCAATGTCCTGAAGCATTTCTCCATATTTTCTTTTGGTATTTTCATAGTTTCAGGCCTTACATTTAAGTCTTTTTTTCATTTTGAGTTTCTTTATGTAACTGGTGAGAGATAGGGGTCTAGTTTCTTTTTTCTGAATTTGAATATCTAATGTTCTCATCACCATTTATTGAAAAGACCCAATGCAATTCTCAATGCAATTCTTAGCACTATTGTTGAAAATCAGGGTCTGTAGGTACATGAGTTTATTTCTAGTCTCTCTCTTCTGTTCCATTGGTCTAGGATTCTGTTTTTATGTCAATATCATACTTTTCTGATTACTACAGATTTGCATTATATTTTGAAGTCGTTCAGCCTAATACCTCCTGCTTTGTTCTTTTTGCTCAAAATGGCTTTGATCATTTGTGTGTATAATTCCATATAATTTTTACAACTTTTTCTAGTTTCATGAAGAATACCACTGATATTTTGATAGGGATTACAATTTGAGCTATTGTGAATATTGTGAACACTTTGAATATTATGGACATTTTAACAATATTGTTTCTTCCAATGCATGAATATGTGATGTCTTTCCACATATTTGTGTCCCCTTCAATTTCTTTCATGAATATTGTTATGGTTTGGATATGAAGTGTCCCTAAAAACTTCTGTGTTGATTCAGGAATGTTCAGAAGTGAAATGATTGAATTGTGAGAACTGTAACCTAATCAGCCCATCATAGTTTTAAATGGACTAACAGGGTGTGAAATGTAGGCAGGTAGGTATGACCTGGAGAGTTGAGCACTAGGAAGGTACTCTGGAAGGGTTTATTTTCCTTGCAACCCATTTCCCTTTCTCACTCTGCTTTCTCACCACCATTAGCAGAGCAGCACTCCTCCAACATGCCCTTCTGCTGTGAGCAATGGACTCAGCCTACCATGGATTCAATCTCTGAAACCATAAGCCAAAATACACTCTTCCTCATCTTAGTTGTTCTTGTCAGGTATTTTGGCCACAGCAACAAAATGCTGACTAACATAATATTTTGCAATTTTCATCACACAGATCTTTCATTTCTTTAATGAAATTAATTTCTAGGTGTTTTCATAGCTATTTATAAATTGGATTGAATTTTTATTTCTATTTCAGATAATTCACTATTGGCATACAAATGGTACTTATTTTCATATGTTGATTTTGTAACCAGCACATTTGCTGAATTATTTATTAGTTCTAACGGTTTTTGTGTAGTTTTGGAGAGTTTCTATATGTAAAATCAGGTCATCAACAAAAAGTAGCAATTTGACTTATTTTCCTATTTGTTTCTCTTGCCTAATTGCTCTCATAAAGACTTACAGCAGTGTGTTGTATAGAAGTGGTGAAATTTATCATCCTATCTTCTATATCTTAGAAAACTTTCAGCTTTCCCCATTCAATATGTTAGCAGCTCATTTATTTTAAATGCAATTTATTATGTTAAGATCATGTTAAGATACTTTCTTTGCATGCCTAATTTGTTGAGAATTTTATTATGAAGTAATGTTGAATTTTTTGAATGCTTTTGCTGCATCAATTGAGATGACTATATGATTATTTTGCTTCATTCTATTTATATAGTGTATTGCAATTATTGATTTCATATACTGAAATAGCCTTGCATTCCTATGATGGGTCCTACTTGCTTTTGGTGTATAATCTTTTTTTAATATTTATTTAGTTGTAGATGAACACACAGTATCTTTCTTTATTTTTTATGCTGAGGATTGAACCCAGTGCTTCACACATGCGAGGCAAGCACTTTACCACTGAGCTACAGCCTTAGCCATATATAATCTTTTAAATGTGCTGTTGGGCTCTGTTTGTTAGTATTTTGCCAAGGATTTTTTTAAATCAATGCTCATTAAGGTTACTGGCCTGTAACTTCCTTTTATTGTGGTCTCCTTATGTGGTTTTGGTGTCTGGGTTATGTTGGCCTTGTAAAATGTATTTGAAGGAATTCCTTCCCCTTTCATTTTTCAGAATAACTTAAGGAGTATTAGTATTAATTCTTCTTTAAATGTTTGGTAGAATTCAGCAGCGAAGATATCTTTTTTATTTTTCTTTTTTTTTTTTTGGTACTTGAGATTGTACAGGGGGCACTTAACCACTGGGGCACTCCCCCAACCCTTTTTTGTATTTTATTTAGAGACAGGGTCTCACTGAGTTGCTTAGTGCCTCACTAAATTGCTGACGCTGGCTTTGAACTCATGATCCTCCTGCCTCAGCCTCCCCATGCCACTGTAATTACAGGCATGTGCCACCATGTCTGGCCAGACTGGGCTTTTTAAAAAAATGTTATAAATTTATTCTCTCACAGTTTTGGAGTCTTAAAGTCTAAAATCAAGCTGTTGGCCAGGCCATGCTCTCTCTGACAGCTCTGGGGGAAGATTCTTCCTTGCTCTTCCCTAGCTAGAGGTGGTTACTGGCATCCCTTACTGGCCATCTTTGGCATTCTTTGGCTTGTGTCTGTGTCCACATTTGCTATTTTTAAAAGGATACTTTTTATTGGATTAGGGTCCACACTAGTCTAGTATTGCTTCTTTTTAACTTCATTACATCTGCAAAGATTCTGTTCCCAAATGACATCACATTCACAGTCCAAGGGATTAGGAATTCAACATATATTTTGGGGAGGACACAATTCAACCCATATTATCAAGGTAATTAATTTAGTCTAAGAATTATACATTGAGTTGTACTTGTCTTTAAAGATCCCAAAATTTATAAAGAAGAAATTTAAAATAGATAATTCTATCATAATATGGCAAATGCAATAATATTGAGATGCACGTTTGTTGTTATGGAAGCATGAAGGGGAGATACTCAACCAACCTAATACAAAACAGATGAAGGTGTGATCTTGGATAAAAATAGAAAAATACAGAGAAGCATTAATTTCTTGGGACTTAGAACATTCGATCTTTTGTTTTATAATTTTATTAATTTAAAAAATAACCTCTAGTTTAGTACATCCAACGGGAAGCATCTCTCAGAAATTAATAGACAAGAGTTCCATGCAATTTCTGTAGCAGAGACAGCTATGGGAAGTAGTTACAGAGAGGAAGAAGTCCATGTGTGTCTCATCCCTTCTTTCATTTTATACATTTCTGGGGCCATTTTCCCTATTCCTGAAGTTCAGCCTTAAAACTCAACTTTTCTTTAAAGATAATTGACTGAGCACACAAATTTAGATTGACATTTATTTCCTCTTAATGCTTCTTTTCCCTCCACATTTCATGAGATTCCTACCCCCAACTACCTTTCTTTTCCTTTTCCTCTCTAGCTTCCACATTTAAGAGAAAACTTCTGATGCCTGACTTTCTGAGTTTGGCTTAACATAGTGGTCTCTAGTTCCATCTATTTTCCTGCAAATAATATAATTTCATTTTTTCTTTACGTTTGAATAGAATTCCATTGTGTATATATGACACATTTTCTTTATCCATTCATTTGCTAATGGACACCAAGAGTACTTCCATAGGTTGGCTATTGTGAGTTGTGCTGCTATAATCATGGATATGCATGTATCACTGTAGTATGATTACTTTAATTCTTCAGGATAAATACTGAAAAGTGGGATAACTGGGTCATATGGTGATTCTATGCCTAGCTTTATGAGGAACCTCTATGCTGATTTCCATAGTGATTGTATTCCTTTTTCTCCACCACCTCTCCAGCATTTAATATTATTTGTATTCTTTGTAACTGCTATTCTGACTGGTGTGAGATGAAATCTCAGTGTAGTTTTGATTTCCATTTCCCTAATTCCTAATGGTGTTGAACTTCTTTTTTATATATCTGTTAGCCATTTGTATTTCTTATTTTGAGAAGTGTCTGTTTAATTGATTCGCCTGAGGATTTTTTTTTTTGATGGGAGGATTTTTATTACTGATTCATTCTCACTGCTCATTATTGGTCCATTCAGATTTTCTGTTTCTTCATGATTCAGTCTTGATATAGTGCATTTGTCTATGAATTGTCCATTTCATATAGATTACCAAATTTGTTATCATATAATATCTAATAGTATTTTTTATTTCTAAAGTCAGTTATAATGTATACCTTTTCATCTCTGATTTTATTTGAATCTTCTCTCTCCTTTTTTTACTCTAAGGATTTCTCTATTTTTAAATAATTTTGAAGAACCAGCTCTTTCTTTCATTGATGTTTTCTAGATTTTTTTTTAGTTTCCATTTCATTTATTTCTGCTCCGATCTTTATTATTTTTTTTTCAAGTAACTTAGGGTTTTGTTTGTTCTTGTTTCTTGTTTTTTGATATGCAGTGATAGCTTCTTTATCTGTGATTTTTTAATGTGATTTTTTTAATTAGTACTTCCTTCTTAGTACTAATTTTGCTGTATCCCATCGGTTTCAGTACGTTGTATCTCCATGATCAAGTATTTCTAAAATGTCTTTCTTGATTTCTTCCTTGGTTGCTTGGTTGTTCAAAAATAAGTTGTTTAATTCCCAATATTTATATAGTTTCCAAAGCTTCCCTTGTTACTGATTTTTATCTTTATTGCATGGTAGTCAGAAAAGATACTTGATATGATGTCAATTTGTAAATTTGTTGAGACTTGTTTTGTGGCCCATAATATGATGAATACTGGAGAACATTTCATGTGCTCCTGAGAAAAATGTGTATTCTGCCATTATTAGATGAAATGTTCTCTATATGTCTCTTTAGGTTCATTTGGTCTAGAATGAAGTTAAACTCTGCTGTTTCTTTGCTGATTTTCTATCTGGTTGACATATTCATTCCTTCAAAGTTCACACTTTTTTGTCTTATATCTATCTCTCCCTTTGAATCTATTGATCCTTGCTTTCAATATTAGATGCATATGTAGTTAGAAGTTTCATTTATTCTTGGTGAATTGATCACTTTATAATTGTATAATGGTGTTCCTTGTTTCTTTTTACTGCTTTTGATTTAAAGCCTATTTTTTCTGATATTAGGTTGCCTGTTTCTGGTTTCTATTGACTTCCACTTATATGAAATATCTTATTCCATTCCGTCACTTTGTCTATATTTTTACTTAGAAGTTAAGTGAATTTCTTATAAACAATATATAGTTGGTTCCTGTTTTATATCTATCCAATCACTTTATATATTTTAATTGAAGAAATAAAGGTAATTGTTGATAGGTAAGGTCTCACTCCACCCATTATGTAATTTGCTTTCAAGTTTTCTTATAGCTTCTTTCTTCCTTATAATTTTTCTTAGTAGCCAAGTAGATTAATGTAGGAGTGTGTTTTGAGTCCTTGCTTATTGTTTTTGGCTAATCTTTTAGATATTTTTGTTTCGTGGTTACCATAAGGGTTACAAAAAAAATATTTTGATTGCTATAATCTGTTTTTAAGTGATAGCAACTTAACATGATAATAAGGACAAGAAGAAAAACAAACAAAAAAAAGACAAAAGAAAATGTACTTATAAGAAAATTCTCTATTTAAACTCCATTCCTCTTCACATTTTGATAACCCAATTTACATCTTTCTATATTGACTATTATGTAACATATTAATGTAGTTATTATTTTTGGGTTTTATTCTACATAATAAAGATGAAAGGTTTATACACTATGCTTGTAATATTGAAGCATTATAATTTTGTTTGTATAATTACTCTTATCAGAGACTTTTATAACTTCCTGTATTTTCTTCTTACTCATTAATGTCTCTTTCAGTTTGAAGAACTGTATCATTCCTATTATAAAAGAAATGATAAAGATATATTCTAAAAGAATTGATGGACATATATTCTCTGAACTTTTGTTTATGTGAGAAAGTATTTATCCGACCTTCATTTCTAAAGTATAGTTTGGCTGGGTACAGTACTCTCTGTTGACAGGTTTTTTTTCCTCCTTCAGTACTATGAAAATCTTATGTCACTCTCTCCTAGAGTGTAAGGTTACTGCTAAAAATTCAGCGTTCAGGTGAATTAGTGTACCACTAGATGTTATTTTTTTCTTCCAGCTTCAAGAATCTTCTATTTATTTTTTACCTGTGAGAACTTGATTATACCATGTCTTGGTGTAGACTTGGTTGAGTTAAATTTGACTAGTGATCTTTGACCTTCCTGTACCTAGAAATTTGTTTCCTTCTCTAGGTTTGGGAAGTTTTGTTATTATTTCTTTCAATAAGCTTTCTACTACTTTGGAGTTCTCAAGTCTTTCTTGAATACAAACAAGCCAAATATGTGATCTTTTAATTCTGTCCCAAAGTTTCAATAAGTTTTCTTCATTCCTCATTATTCTTTTTGCTTTTTCTCCTTGAATTATATTTTCTAAGAGACTGTCTTTGAGCACACTAAATATTTCTTCTGTCTACTACAACTAATAAACTACTAATGCCTTCTACTATGATTTTAATTTCATTGAGTATATTTTCCAGTTCAAGCATTTCTGTTTTCATGGATCAAGATGGCAGAATAGAATTAGGCAGCACCTTCCAGGCCCTTTGCATTACAGGATCAAAACAGCTGGAAATGAGCTACTCAATGAGGGAGTGACTGAAAGAATACACTGAAGTTCAATATTGGATGGTCAGAGACTGAGAGAGACTCAAATATTTTGGTTTTTGGAACAGAAAAAAAAAAAGAAAGAATGAATCAGCACTGAGCCTACACTGGCAGCACCAGGGCACAGTATGTGCAAGGGGTGAAGAATAGTGAAAGAGAGAGACACACAGTGGACAAAATTAGCATGGAAACAGCTATATAATATAAAGACAGTCTGAATTTAGCTGATCCAGGTGCTGCATAACAGCTTAGTGCTTGACAGTGTTCCACTTTCTCAGGTAAAAACTGAGGTATAGTCATCAGGAACCCTCTTGTGGAGAGCATGCCTGATCTTTGTTTTTTTGGGGAAAAGTCCCTACATTTTCCTCTCCTGAAGATCTTAGAAAATATTTCCCATTTGGCCTTGCCAGCATCTAACCTACAGCTCAATGTCACAGTGACAGAATACCAGTGAAGCAAATCCTTTAAAGAATCACATATATAATGAGATAACCATGTGCAAAAGGCCTCTGAGACCTATCAGTGGCCAAGCATCCTCAACTCCCTGGGCATGCAAATTATTCTCCCCATCCTCTTAGGACTACTCAAAAGCACACAGTCATCAATCATGACAAGCAGGGAGTCAGGAATCCTACATTGCTTGGGCTTACAGCACATGTTCTCATTCCTTGACAGCTCTCTGGATGCATTAAAAGCTCCCATGTGTGCCAGGAAGGGAGCCAGGCATCCTCCACTATCTGGGCACTGTGTACTTCATGGGCACATGGTGTTTCTTCCCACATACCAAGGATTCTCCAGGGGCACATAGAGCTATTGCCCACCCTAGGGAGTTATTTGTCTACTGGGGTGGGTGCAACCTAGTACTGCCCATTTCTGTGCATTTAAATGGCCCACTGGAACTATGAACCACTGCAGAGCTATTGGAGCCAACTCAGTCATGCAGTAGAAGGTTAGAAGGAGAATCTTGTAATAGGCTGTGAATCTTTTTTTTTTTTTTTTTTTTTTTTTTTTTTTTTTTAGACAGAGAGAGAGAGAGAGAGAGAGAGAATTTTTTTTATTATTTAATTTTTAGTTTTCGGCTGACACAACATCTTTGTTTGTATGTGGTGCTGAGGATCCAACCCGGGCCGCACGCATGCCAGGCCAGCGCGCTACCGCATGAGCCACATCCCCAGCCCCTAGGCTGTGGATCTTATGCTGTGTAGTTTTTTTGAAGCAAGATGCTGATCCAGACTTGCAAAAAATACAGCTCCCTACTCCAGTGTAAATCTGATTAGCTCTTTTACCTACTACATGCTTAGAGGCATTCCAAGGATACGCTACCCCAGAGTGGTCATTTGCAATGCTTCTGATACATGGGAGTCTCCAAAATTAGAAGTTACTTAAAGAAGTCTTTCCATTTCAAATATTTCAGTAAGGAGAGATTTTACTCTTTTTTATTTTGCTTCTATTGATTTGTATGATGTTTTGTTTTTCCTCATTATTTGTTTTATCATGTTTAACTAATTTTATTTCTTTTTAATTCTTTAATTGGATTTATTTTCTATCATTTTTTATTTCTCATTTTTATTCCCATTCCTTCTTTTTTCTTTCTTTCTCACTTATTCTGCAGTCTCTTCACAATAACCTTTCCTTTTAATATTTTAATATTGATTTTACTTTCATTAATGCTTTATTTTCTAGAATATTCTATATTATTACTCCCCGTTTTTTTCTCTTTAGTGGAAGAGGAAACACTTAGTGGAAATTTTAGTGGAATTGTAAAGACTTTACAATAAGTTTTTATAATGTGTTCATATTGGGTCTCCTTTTAAGTTACTGTTACTGGTCGCTATTCTTTCCGCCCAAAGCAGTGCTGTGGATTGAACACATAAGTGGGTGTTTTGGTGCTGAGATATATTCTCAGACTGAAGAATATTATTAAGATAAAAGTTCTCACTAAAAAGACCCTATTCGGGGCTAGGGTCATAGCTCAGTGGTACAGTGCTTGCCTAGCATGTGTGAGGTACAAGGTTCGATTCTCAGCACTGCTTATAAATAAATAAAGATCCATTGACTACTAAAAAAATATTTTTAAAAAAGACCCTATTCATATGCTAGTAGAAGAGAAATTCATCACAACAGATGGGTAAACCTCAACACAGAAATGGAAAATATAAGAAAAAAGGCAATAAGATGCCTCCAAAAGTTCATAACGCCCAATTTTTGAATCCAGAAATCAAACGGATGAAATGCCAAAAAATTTTTGAAAGATTATAAAGAGATTAATATACAAATAAACAACTGAATGAATTAAGGAATACAATAGAGTAAATGAATGAGAAGTTCAATACAGAGATAGAGAATCTAAAAATGTACCAACAAAAATCTTAGAAATTGGGACTGGGGCTGGGGCTGGGGCTCAGCAGTAGTGTACTCGCCTGGCATGTATGAGGCACTGGGTTCAATTCTCAGCACCACACATAAGTAAATGAATAAAATAAAGATCTATCAACAATTTAAAAAAAATGTTTTAAAATCTTAGAAATTAAAAGTTCAATAAATCAAATAAAAACTTACTTGAAAGTCTCACCAATAGACTAGATCGAGTAGAATATAGAATTTCAAAGAATAAATGTAAATAAAAAATATATTAAAAAGAATATAAAATTGGGCTGGGACTGTAGCTCAGTGGTAGAGCACTTGCCTAGCATGTGTGAGGCACTGGGATCAATCCACAGCACCACATACAAATAAACAAATAAAATAAAGGCATTTTGCCCATCTACAACTACAAAAAAAATTTAAAAAAGAATACAGAATTTTAGGGCTTGAAGGCAAGTTGTATAAATTAGAATATTCAAACAGTAATAAACAAAAATAAGAAAACATGAACATAATATATAGGAACTCTGGAACAATATTAAAAGACCTAACTTAAGTCTTACAGGTCTTTAATAAAGAATAAAGGCAAATAGCATAGAAAGTGCATTCAGTACTATAAATACTCATATACAGACAGAAAATCTTGGTGGAATATAGGATAAAAATATAAATAACCCAAGGTAAACCAATATGTAATTCACACATAATATATAATTCTTTCCAAAATAAGCCTCCAAAATCTGCACACTCATAGACACATATATGTATAGACACAAATATACCCACATGCACATGCACATGTGTATATCTATATGTAGATATACACATATACATACACGTATATATACACATACATACATGGTTAAAGTAACTGAGGTATAAAATTGTTTGGATGAAACTGATATTGAATAAAAGTAGAATTCCAGTGTGACACTGTTTTATGTATTTGCTACCTATTGTCAGTTGTATTTTTGATGTTTGACTCTTTAAATAAATTATTTTTCAGGTAAAATAAAGTACACTCTGTGAAATAATAGAAGAAAAGCTCCCCAATTTGAGACTGAGAAGGACATTCAGAAATCCAAAAGACATGACCAAAAAAGACCCTCTCCATGACATACTATAGTTTAAATGCTAAAAATCAGGAAAAAATAAATAATTCAAAACCTGCCAGAGGGAAATGCCAAGTAACTTATAAAGGCAAATGCACCAGAATAATGGCAGATTTCTCAGCATAAATTCTAAAGGTGAAGAGGGCATGGCAAATGTATGTCAAGAACTAAAAGAAAATACCTGTCAACCTAGACTACTATATCCAACAAAGAATCAAAGAATAAAGACATTTCAAGATAAGCATAAACTAAAGGAACTTATGACCACTAAGCCAGTATTTCAGAATATTTTAATATTTTTATTAGTGAATTATAGTTATACATAATACTAGGATCCATTTTGACATAATCATAGATGCATGGAATATAATTTGCTTCATTTCAGTCCCACATATTTTCTCTTTCCCTGCCCCCACCTCATCTCATTGTTGCCCTTCTTCTACTCTACTGGTCTTTCTCTATTTATTTATTGTTTTTTAATTGATGCTTTTTTAGGCATACATAAAGGTGAAATTAACTGTGGTATATTCATAAAAGTACATAGCATAATTTGGTCAATTTCATTCCATAGTTCCTTCCTTTTCTTGTCCCTCCCCTCCCTTCCCCTGTACTACACTGATCTCCCTTCTATTTTTATGGGATCCCCCAATTTTTCCTCTATCAACCATATATGTGAGAAAATATTCAATCCTTGACATTCTGAATCTTATTTATTTCACTTGGTCTGATGTTCTCCAGTTTCCTAGATTTACCAGCAAATGCCATAATTTCATTTTTATTCATAATTAAAACTTCATTCTGTGTTTTATATATAATATATATGGTCTTGAAGAAAGAATAAAAGCAAATAGCAGCTTAGAAAGTTATATATATATATGCATAGACAGTGAGACACACACACACACACACACACACACTCCCCAAATTCTCACCAACATTTCAAGTTATTTGTACTATTGATGATTGCTTCTAACTGGAGTGAGATAAAATTTCAATGTAGTTTTGATATGCATTTCCCCAATTGCTAGGGATAAATGCTAAAAATGCTAAAAATCAGGAAAAAAATTAAAAAAAAAAACATTTTTTCATGTTTGTTTGCCATTAGTATTTCTTCTTTTGAGAAATATCCATTTAGGTTTTTTTGCCCATTTATTGATTAGGTTGTTTGTTTCTTTGCTGTTAAGGTTTTTCAGTTCTTCATATATTCTGGATTGTAATCCCCTAATGGAGGAGTAGCTGGCAAACATTCTCTCACATTCTATAGGTAAAGAGAATTTGTATTGGTTTCATTTCTTCTAGGGAGGCTGGCTACCTGTGGATTCTACAAAATGGCTGTCCCACCTGGCAAAACTTTTAGCCCACAATTTGGGTTAAATCTTGTGATATTCTTCACTGTCTTTGCTACTTCTCTCCCATTTTAACTTGGTTTGCTTTTCTTTTCAACTGTTGTTAAGAAAGTAAGCTCATGGGATTTCCTCTCCTTTTTCTCTTTGTTTCCTCTTCTCCATCCTCACCCTGGTTGGGGTTTGTGGTCAAGGAATTCTGTTCTTATTTTTTGTAACCAAACTCCAAATCCCTCCAAGTCTCAACGTGTAAAATACTGAGTTTCAAAGACTTTATTCTGTCATGCACTTCACTATTCAGCTGTTCTTTTATTGCTTTATATCTGGGCTGTGGAGGAGTTGAAGGTTGCTGTCCAGATTCATTCTGCCATCTTAAAAACCCCTTCTAAAATGGAGTATTATTCATCCATGAAGAAGAACAAAATTATGTCATTTGCAGGAAAATGTATAAAACCAGAGATCATTATGTTAAACAAAATAAGCCAGACTCAAGCAAGTATCATATGTTCTGTATAATATATGGGATGTAGGGGTAAAAAAAAAAAAAAGACAAAATGAAAGTAGAAGGAGGGGATCAGGGTGACAGGGAAGGGTAGGTTAAAGGCAAATAAATGGGGATTTTAAATAATCAAAGTACATTGTATGAATATGTAAATATGACACAATGAAACAATTCTATAAAATTTTATGCTCTAATAAAAAATCTATTTCTTTAACTTGCTTGTATCTCTTTAAGTTTCTCTGCTAGAATTTTCAGATGTTTCTTTGTGCTTTCTTCAAGTAATTGAATTTCCTTAAAATTGCTGTTTGAAATTCTCTATCTGAACATTCTCCCATATTGATTACAGAGTGGTCAGTTTCTGGAAACTTATCTCGAGTACTACATGAGGTTATTTTTTTTAGGTTATGTGTTTTTAAAGCACTTGATGCTTATTGGCTTGTGAAGTTATCTAGGCATTGCAAAATCTGGTGTTTATTTCACTCTCCATAATTTGGCTTGCTTTGTGCCTGTCTTTCCAGAAATTCAGAGCAGGCTGCTTATTTTCTCAAGCCTGTAGTCACTTCCACTATCTCAGCACTAGATGGCACTCAGGTCCAGATTTGCCAAGAATCTGCTGGTAATTTATTGTTGCTGTTTCAGTACTAGAGGGCAATCCAAATCTCCAGTTGTCCCCAATACTCTGTTTCATATATTGTTGAGAAGGAAAGAATACAGTCTTTTGTGTACATAAGTTTCTCCCCGAGGCCAGTTTAGGCTTGGATGCCTCATCCACAGTTACTGGTCTGTAGATCCACTATAGGATTCTACCCAGAGGTGGGCAGAAACATTGTGAATGGGTCAGACCTAGCTCCTTTGTCACATCTATGTACAATAAACCTGCCAAGCTGAGTCACACCCTAGGCCATGGCTCACAATTAATACCACAAAACTGAGTTAAGAACAAGGTTCACAGTTTCATGGACTGTGTATTTCTGAGATAGACTCATGGCACAACACTGCTTCAACCAACTACTGGTGATGCTTTATCCATTCATCAGTTGATGGACATCTAGGCTGATTCCATAACTTGGCTATTGTGAATTGTGCAACAATAAATATGGGTATGCAAGTAAGTAAAGTATGCTGACTTTCATTCATTTGGGTATGTACTCAGGAGTGGTATAGCTGGAAACTCTATACTGATTAAAATAATACCATACTAATTTATATTCCTACCAACAGTGTATAAGTGTTCCTATTTCCCCACATTCTCACCTGCATTGGAATTTTTGGTGATAGCCATTCTTACTGGGGAGAGATGGAATTTCTGTCGTTTTGATTTGCATTTCCCTGATGGCTAAAGATGTTGAACATAGTCTTCATATAAATATTAACCATTGGCACTTCCTATTTTTTTTAGAGAGAGAGAGAAAGAGAAGAGAGAGAGAGAATTTTTTTAATATTTATTTTTCAGTTTTCGGTGGACACAACATCTTTATTTTTTTTTTTTTATGTGGTGCTGAGGATCGAACCCAGCGCCCCGTGCATGCCAGGTGAGTGCGTTACTGCTTGAGCCACATCCCCAGCCCCTGCACTTCCTATTTTGAGAAGGATCTTCATTTCATTTGCCCATTAATTGATTGTTTTTTTATGTCTTTTTAAAAATATATTTTGGATATTAATCTTCTATCAGAGAAGTAGTTGGGAAAGTTGTCCCCTTACATAGGTTGTGTTTTCATTCTTCTTTCCATTGTTCAGAAGGAGATATTTAATTTTAAGCAATACCATTTGTCATTTTTGCTACTATTTTCCTAACTCTTGGAAGTTGTTTCCTGTGCCTTTATCTTTAAGTATTTCCCCTATGTTTTCTTCTAGAAGTTTCAAAGTTTCAAGTCTTATATTTAGGTATTTAATCCATTTTGAGTTGACTTTTGTACAGTTTGAGGGATAGGAGTCTATTTTCAATCTTCTATATATGGATATCCAGTTTTCTCAACAGTATGAAAATGACCATCCTTTACCAATGTATGTTTTTGGTAAAGTCCACCACAATGAAAATTATAGAACACAGAAAAAAGAAATTAAAGAAGACACCAGAAAATGGAAGGACTTCCCATGTTCATAGATTGCCAAAACTAATGATTAAAATGGTTATATTACCCAAAATGATCTACAGATTTAATGTAATCCCTATTAAAACACCAATGACATTCTTCACAGAGTTGGGGAAAACAATCCTAAAATTCATATTGAAAAAGAAAAGACCCAGAACAGACAAAGAAATCCAGAGCAAAAAGAGCCATGCTGAAGGTATCATTTCTTACAGAGTCATAGTAACAGAATCATGGAACTGTCATTAAAACAGGCATGTAGACCAAAGGAAATAGAATAGCGGACACAGAAAGAAACACACTCAGATATTGCATCAAATTTATGAGACATATTAATCTTTAATTTTTTGTGTCTACTTCGTCTGGTTTTGGTTATTAGGTCATATTAACATCCATTCTTTAAACTTTGGATTTGAATTCTTTAAACTTTGAATCATCCAGTCAAACTAACTCACCCTGGGAGATCCATTTGGAGGAGTTTTTAATCACAAATTCCATTTCATTCATATACATAGTATATATAATATACTATACATATGTGTGTATATATATGTATATATACACAAACTCAGATATAAAACAATTCAGATTACAAACAAATTCAGATATAAAACAATTCAGATTATGTTTCATCTTGATTTTTAGTACTTTGGTTTTTGAGTTTTTCCAAGTTCTAGAAGTTATAAGCACAAACTTTTTAGTATCTTTTTCTTTATTCCCTTATCCTGTTTAGTATTTCTTTGTTTTTATGACTGCAGAATCTGTAATAAGACATCTGTTTCATTCCATACATTGGTGTTTTTTCCTCCTCCCTTTTTATATTTGTAAATCTTGATAAAGTTTTATCAATTACATTGGTTTTTAAGTACTTACCTTTTTTTCATTGATTTTTTCTAGTGTTCTTGTTTTCAATTTCACTGATATTTTTCTTTTATCTTAATTGTCTTCCTTCAAATTGTTTTGGTTTTAATTTGTTTTTTGTCAAGGTTTTTAAAGAATTAACTTTGATTATGAATCAATCTTTCCTCTCTCCTAATATAAGTATTTAGTGCTATAAATTTTCTTCTCATTTCCATTCACTTGTGCCCCTTTAATTTCTTTTAAGACATCCCTATTGGTTAGTAGAAGTATGTTCTTTAATTTTAAATTGTGTTAGTTTTTTTGACATTGTGACCAAAATACTTAACAAGAACAACTTAGAGGAAGAAAGTTTATTTGGGGCTCAGGGTTCCAAAGATTTTGGTCCATGGTTGGTTGACTCCATTGTTCTGGGTCTGAGATGAAGCTGAACATCATGGGGACAGGGTGTGAGAGAAGAAAGTTGCTCAGCTCATCACAACCAAGAAATAGAAGGAAAGAGAGAGATTGATAAGATATAATCCCCATGGGCATTTCCTCAGTGATCAATTTCCTGCAGCCATGACCCATTTGCCTACAACCCACTATTCAATTCAGATTCTTAATTCACCAAATGGATTAATTCTCCACTGATGAGGTTATAGCACTCATAATCTAATGATTTCAGCTCTGAGCATTCCTGTGTTAAAAGCCCTAATACATAAGCTTTTGGGGGGACATTAAACATTAAACCACAACTAAAGTGTTTGGAGATTTTACTATTTTCCTTTTATTACTGAGTTTTACTTTTATTCAATTGTGGTTAGAGTATAGTTTCTGTATGATTTGAAATATTTTAAACATACTGAGTTAAGCTTATTACTCAAGATATAATCTATATTTTAAAATGTTCCATGAGTTTTTGAAAAGCATATGTGTTCTCTTATTACTGAGTGGAATATGCTATGATCCTGTTATTTGTATTAAGTTTTCATATATGCTTGCTAAATTTTCTGTCTACTAGTTTTATCAATTGTTGTGAGTAAGGTATTCTATCCCATGGTACAAATGTGGATTTGTCTATTTCGACTTTTAGCTATACCAGATTTTATTTCACATAAGTTGTAAAAAGGATGACCTGTGAGAGAGATGAGAGATGGCTAGAATAGAGGCAGAAACAGAAGAGTACAAATATACTCAGGAGATTCTGAAGTACCATAAGTTTGAGAACCAATGGAGTAACATAAAATGGTGCTTCTAGAAAGTGGAAACATCTGAACAAAAGCAGAAATATAAGCTATGTTTCAGATGATGAGAGGGCCAACTCAATGAGGTGATAGGATACATCATATGGTGTAAGGGCAAATACATTTATATTGGTAAGAGTATGAGAACACATAGAAACATTACAAAATTAGATCTAATGTTACAAAATAGAGCTCACTTGAAGGATTTGAGGCAGGAGCTTGACATATTGGCTGAGAATTATTGTAGTTAAAAGCACAGGCTCAGGCTCTAGTACTAAACTCCCTTGTTCAAACCCCATTATCTCCAAATTCTACCTGTGAGAACCTTGGGAAAGCTACTTAACTTATTAAAGTCAATATTTCAGGATTATTAGACTGACACTATCATTGAGGATAACTAAGTAAAGATGACTCATTTGGTTAGAATGAACATTGTTTTAGAAATCAGTTCTGTTAATCCCTCTTCCAGCAGCAGAATGCTAAAGTTGTGAAAGAGCTGTGGTATTTTGCTAAGATGACCTTTGTATGTAATGCTTAACCAGCATGTAGGGCGTTTTTTTTTGTTGTTGTTGTTGTTGTTGTTTTTTTTTTTTTGAGGGAAGATCTTTCTCAATTCTTTCAAGGCTTGGCAGTCTAGTGTGGATTTCATTTGTTTTTTGTTTTTTTTCACCAGAATTGAGGTATGCTGTGGGAAGTACTAGAAGCACTATAATATTCAGTATACATCTTGTAGAAATATTTTATGATTTCCCATGGAAAGCAAAGCACGAAAGGAAAATGAAAAAATAAGATAGACCTAAGAAGAGAGGGGTTAGCATTGCTATTAAACATATTAAATCATTTAATCCTCACAATGGCCCTATGAGGTAAGTACTATTATTGACCCAAATTTGTCAATGAAGGTCAGAGGATTTAAGGAACTTACCACAGTCACAAAATCACTAAATGACCTGACTAAGGTGAGACTCAGAACTCTGATTCCAAAATCCATACTTTTGGGGGGGTACTATCCTGACTATTTGGATTTTCTTTTTCTGTAACTTTTGCAATTTCTTTCTTGAAGTTATCTGAAAGAGAAGAAGAGAGGGAAAGGCAACAATTTTAAGATTTTAGAAAACACTGGAAAGACACAAAAGTATAAAACCTTTGAAAACACAGAGAACACAAAACAGCCAACAGGGCTTATAGGATACAGAATTGGACAAAGGGTAAGATGCATTATCAGTACCAACAATGATTAACAGTGACCTGGAAATGGGACTAATCTGCAATATACTTTATTCCTGCACTTAAAGGATATTTACTGAACACCTGTTATGCACTAGGCTCTCCTCTAGGCATTGGTCATCTCATGGAGAGCAAAACAGAAAATTCATAAGAATGGAGCTTCCATTTCAGTGGTCCCTTACACATGTGAAAAAACTATACCATGGCACACATTGTTAATTGTTAACAAGAAACTATAAACAAACATGTAAAGATAGACTGATAGGATGGGTCTTGGTTTAGCTAGAATAGTCAGAGGAAACTTTTCAGAGGCATAACATCTAAATAGAAATTGTAGCTTGCCAACCAAGACTGTTAATCTGGAATCAGTGATGGATACCTGGAGATTTTCAGGGAAGATTCTGAAATTTGAAGTCCACTGTGGTAATCCAGTCAAGACATGAAAGATGAGTGTGGGTGTAAGGAGAGTTGTTGATCCTAGGCAGAGGAGTAATTGCAAAAAATGCGTGGAAACAAGGATAGAAATATAGCTCCCATGCTACCCTCAGAAAAGGCACCCAAAATCCAAAAGTTATCTCAGAAAGGGATTCCACTTTTTCTTCAAGACATATTTAGTCAGGGGAGAAAGGAAGTAACAATGATTTTTAAAGTGTAGATTGTAAAAAGTAAGAAATACAGAGCTATGAATCAATCCAGAATCTCATCCTAAAACGTTAAAGGCAAATGGAGGTCAAACATAGTCCAATCCTGTGACAAACAGGGAAGTTGGAAACAAAATATTAGTAGGCAACATTCAATTGACTAAAGTTTAGAGTAATTTTCTTTCCTGGATGCAAGTACCTTAGAAAAAAATACCACCTGTGAGATGCACAGAGGCTGAAGCAGGGTGTTAGTGGTATTGGCTCTCAAATATTCATGTGATTTCAATATAAGAAAAATTATTCCACTTCTTTCAATCCTCCCACTGTCATTATAATTCAACAATTAGTCATTCTTTCTCTTAGATCTGGATGTGATTTTGTTTTCCTCTGATTAGACAAACAAACACACACACACACACACACATACAGGGGTTTTTGTGTGTATGGTGCTGGGGATTAAACCCAGGACCTTGTGCATGTGAGGCAAGCACTCTACCAACTGCACTGTATCACCAGCCCAACACATACAGTTTTAATAAACGATTTAGAGTAAATTATTAGGACAATTAATCTTTTTACTTAATAAACATGAAGTCTATATTTGCTGTATATAATGTGACATAGGCATTTTGGATAAATATATAGTAAATTAAAGAAAATGATGATAAGCCATGATTCATGGTCCAGGTAGAATGACTTTTCTGAAAACCTGTGAGAACTTCTTTACTAATTAAATTTACATAAACTAGCCCCACTGATGAATCAAAATAACTCCTTTTTTTTTTAATTGGTGCATATTAATTACATAGATTTGGGGGTTTCATTGTAGCATATTTATGCATATATAAAATCATAATTTGAGCAATTTTACTCCTCATTACTTCATTCCTCCACCCTCTCTTCTTCTCTCACCTTGATCCTCTTCCTCTACCATAATGGCCCCACTTTATTTTCATGAGATCCCTTTTTAATTGGTTCTTTTTAGTTATACATAACATTAGGATTCATTTTGACATAATTATAAAAGCATAGAATATAATTTGTTCTAATTCAGTCCCCAGTACTTCCCCTTTCTCTCCTTTTCTTCCCCCCCCTTCCTTTCCCTCTACTCTACTGATCTTTCTGTTATTTACTCATAGTTTTTTTTAATTAGTTATATGGATACAGCCGATGGTGAGATTCACTGTGGTATATTTATATATGTACATAATAAAGATAGGTCACATTCATTCTATTGTCTTTTCTTATCCCATCCCTCCTCCCTTCCCTTCATTCTCTTGATTACTCCACTAGAGATCCTTTTTTTTTCCTATTTATTCCCTCTAGCTTCCACATACCAAAGAAAACACACTATTTTTCTCTTCTAGTCTGGTTTACTTTACTCAAAATTATGATCTCTAGTTCCATTCATTTTCCTGGAAATGACATAATTTCATTCTTTTTTACTGGTTGAATAAAACTTCAGTGTTTATATATACCACATTTTCTTTATCCATTCATCATTGGAGGACACAAAGACTGATTCCATAATTTGGTTGTTGTGAATTGTGCTGCAATGAACATGGATATGCATGTATCTCTACAGAACAATGACTTTAATTCTTTTGGATAAATACCAAAGTGTGAAATAGCTGGATCATATGGTGGATGGTATGGTAGTTCTATTTATAACTTCTTGAGGAACCTCCATATTGATTTACATAGGGGCTGTACTAATTTACATTCCCACCAACAATGTATAAGAGTATCCCCCCATGCATGCTTGCCAGGAAAAAAGTGACTCTTAAAGTGGTAATTCCTCTTTAGTTTATTGATCCCTTAGCTTTTTGCAGGTTCCCATTTCCAAGCATGAAGATGGAATGATTGAAGTAATCATGTCAGCTCTCAGGACATTAGTTTGAACTCAATGATGATTTAATCTCTGAATTTCCCCACAATCCATAATGATAATTGTATGCACTCTATATTTTGATATTTAAAATTTAAGTGAATACATTAAATATGCACATGAAAAAATAGTCATATCACAGGGAAAATTAGTGCTAACTATCTATATAACTTTCAATGAGTATCATACTCTCTCTAGCCATATCAGGAAATTACATATCTACTGGACCTATAAGTCCTAAACAGTAAGGCTATCTGTTGGAGTCAGAGACTGAATTCTTTGGAACAATAATTTATTAATATATTATTTATTCAGCTACTGTTGATATTATAATCTCTATTACACACTGGATTCTGAGTTAGATTCTGGGAATAAAAAATGAATTATATTCTAGGCTTCAAGAAATCTACAGTATAAAAAAGGTGGTTAAGTCAGAAAAGAAGATCAATAGAGTCATGGGTGTCATTAAAGCAATCTCTATGTAGTATAAAATTATGGCTATGATTTATTGACACATCAAAATGACACATCAAAAATGGTGTTAGGAGCTCAGGGTTAAAATGCCAATAACTAAGTTATTATGTGCTATTTAACCTATACCTCTAAAACAGATATCATGATTATTTCAATTTATAGTTGAGAAACTGAATTTTTAAAAAGTCAATTATTTGTCCTAGTTCAGCCAGTGAAAAGTGGTACAGAAAGCATTTTGACCAAATTAGTAAGACTCCAGAGTCTGTACAATTAGCCAGTATACTATTTAGCCCCAAGGCAGAGACCTGATTATTAAATGCTTAAGTCTAGCATAAAGATATATACACTTCAAATAAGGTAAAGGCAATGTGGTAATCAGAATTATAAAGGTATACTCTCAAGATTCCCAACACCCAGTTATTCCATCAATCTTAGGTTCTGTTGTGAAGTAAAATAATTTTGGCTAATCCTAAGAAATTATTCTGAATGATTTGGGGTCCCAAGATGTCTTTTAAAATAGAGGAGGAGGGCGGAGGGCGGATCAGAGAGATTTGGAGAAATAGAAAGAGGCACATGGAATGAGGCAGAAGAGAAAATTGGAAAGATTTAACTGAAGACCCAATTTGCTGTTACTGGCTTTGAAGACAAACAAAGTATCAAAGAATGTGGGCAGCCACTCAGCCAACCACTAACAAGGATACAGGGGCCTGGGGCTGTGACTCAAGTGGTAGCACGTTTGCCTAGCATGTGTAAGGCACTGCGTTTGATTCTCAGCACCACATAAAAACAAAATAAAGATATTGTGTCCACCTAAAAATAAAAAATAAATTAAACAAAAAAACAAGGATACAGGGACTAAATGGAATTGAATTAGGTCAATTACCTGAATGAGCTTTGTTTTACACTGCTTTTTTGCAGCTATGATCAAAAGACCTAACAAAAACAATTTTAAGGAGGAAGAGTTTATTTGGGGGCTCACAATTTCAGAGGTCTCAGTCCATAAACAGCCAACTCCATTCCTGGGGGCTCTAAGTGAGACATAGCATCATGGTGGAAGAGTGTGGTGGAGGGAAACAATCATGTGATGATCAGAAGGCAGATGATACACTTATCAGATATAAAATATAAAGCCCAAAGACAGGGACCCACCTCCTCCAGCCCCACTCTACCTGCCTTCAGTTAATCTACATCAGGGGATTAATTCACTGATTATATCAAGGCTCTCATAATCTAATAATTTCACCTCTGAATGTTCTTGCATTGTCTTACACAAGAGTTTTTGTGGGACACCTCACATTCAAACCATAAGAAGCTTGAAAGAGGATTATCTTCCAGAGTCTCCAGATAAGAGCTGAGGTCACCCAATACCTTGATTCTGGCCTGTGAGACCTGGAACAGAGAAACCAACCAAGACACACTGCTGTTGGATTTCTTACCTACAGAAACTGTGAAATAATAAACTTTGTTTTTTGAAGATACTAAGATTGTGTTAATTTGTTACAGTAGTAATATAAAACTGTGAAGTTTGCCCTTGGGTGAAGCAAAAGGGAGAGGGTGGTCATTACCCCCTAGAATCTTGAGATGAAATAACAAAATATAAATTATCTCATCTGAATCTCCAACTTACTACTCTGTAAATCAATGGAGGTATGATGTGGGGGCCTAGACATTCTCAAAATTACCATCCATATTTAAAATTCCAATGGTGCAGTTATATTTAACTTGAAGTCATATGATATACGTATTTATGGATTTCTATTATTTTAAGTTATTGAATCAGAATTTCACAGCAACATGAAACTTAATCTGTTGATCAAATTCTTCACAGAATTCTTCACAGAATTCTTCAGCTAAGGCCAGCCACTTAGCTTCTCTGTTACCTCAATGCTAAAATAATAGTAATGATGGAGTGTTCCACATAAAGTTTTCTGTAATATTTAAATGAGTTAATTTGTGTTAGAGGGCTTAGAAAAATAGCATAATAAATATTCAACATATTACCACTAGAATTTTTTAGAGAAACCAGAAGCCCAGATTTTATCAAGGAATTTTACTTTTGGGGAAAGGTGGCAGCTCAGAGGGATTAGCAGTTGTATAGCAGCACATAGAGAAAGGTAAATGGTGAGAAAAGACAGGGAAAAAAATCAATGAGTAGGCAAGCAGGAGAAAATAAAAAATATTGGTTTCTATTATAGATAATTAATAAAAACAACAAACAACATCAGTATTGGACATGCTATGGCTCACTGTGGGAGGGGGAAACACTCTTACAACAAGCCAAAAGGTATTCTCCCACCAAGCTTAAGAAACTGAATAACATCCCCACAATTGGAGCAGATAAACTCAGAAAATCTGGGCTGTGCCTACATAGGAGAAAGTCCACAAGTTCTCTGGGTGGAGAGAGAATCAACATTCCAAAGCAGAGCTTCCCTAGAAGAGAAGGCTAGAGTGGAAAAGGGCTTATTGATTGGACTTCCCCAGCCAGTAGACCAGGAATTCCTGCCATTTACCATTGTTTTTCAGAAATAGTTTTTTTTTTCACTTTCTCTTTTTATTATCTTTTTGTCCTGTATTTGGGATACTTGCTTTTTGAATATCCAAGAACAAACAACTATTTAGGCTCTACTTCTCACTGGAATGGTGGGTTCCCATTCTGAGAGACAATCTGAGCAAAAAAGAGACTGGGACTCTGGGGAGAAACTCAGAGTGACTATTCAATCACTTTGCAAAGTGGAGAAGAATAAAAGACATTCCTATTTAAAATTGATAGGATGATCTTTGAGATAGTTTGGTTGATGGGTGTGGGGAAACTGGAATAAATCAGGAACAGACAGAGTCCTACCTCCTTCAAACCCAGAAGTGACGGGAAGATAGAGTAATGCTCCCACACACCTCTCCTCAGAGCACACACAGGGTTTCTCAGAACGGGTAGTGCAATTCAATCCAGGACAGTCTACAGATGGAGCACGTGGAGGAGCTGTCCAGATGTTTTGTGAGACTCTTATCCTCAGACACAACAACAAAGCCATTTTAAAAAATTTTTGTTGTTGTTATAGTTGGACACAATACCTTTATTTTTTTTAATTGATTTACATGTGGTGCTGACAATCGAACCCAGGGCCTTGCATGTGCGAGGTGAGCGCTCTACTGCGGAGCCACAACCACAGCCCAACAAAGCCATTTTTGACAATGAAATCTGTTCATTCCCATCTCGCCTTCTAGTAGCGTTAGTCAGGCAAGAAGGGGGCCAAATTCAGCAAACAGACTCACCTTACAAATTTGGCTGGTTTGGGTCAGAACTAAAAATAAACAGTATGATATTTGCATCATACAAACTTCCTCACAGTTCAAAGTTTCTAAAATTGAAACACCAGATATAAAAGTCTTTATTTCAAAAACTTCAACAAGAAATAACATGAACCTCTATGATAATTATTTTATAATCCAATTATACTAATACTTAGTGTCTCCTATATACAACTTTTTGCTTCACTACCATCTGTCTCCCCTATTCTATGTCCATTTTATTTTCTCCATTTTAAACTGACATCCCTTCCCCACTCATTTAATTTCTTCTTTCTTTTTCTTTTATTCCTATCTCTATTTTCTTTCTTGTAGCCCATCTTCAAATTCAATATAGTGTATAATTATTAATGTGTAATCTTTTCAGCCTATTTGTTATAACTCTTCACCCACATTCCTTCAGGATTAAGAAAGTTGTAGCAATTATTAGTTATTACAGTTATAAAATATGTTGATATATACTTACTCTTGAATTATCACTGTTATTTGTGAAATTCACTCCTTTCAAAGAATAATTGGGGGTTGAAATTAACACTGATTTTGCTTACCAAATGTGTTGGTGCCTAAATATATTTTGATAACTGTACCTGTTATAATGACATAAATACTCACCAAAGTACCTGCACATAAAAGAGAAAGAGAAATACATCTCAATAGATGTACAAATCTAGGACCACTGAAAACATGAGGACAACAGGTCAACAAGACAACTACAAAAATTTACTTATACCTCCAATAACTGAACCCACAGATATTGAAGGACATGAATTCAGAGAAGATCACAAAAACTTTATTATTAAAATAACTGATAAAAGAAGATCTAAGGAATAGAATGAGATAAAATGCAGCAAGTGAAAGAGTATTTCAACAAAGAGTTAGAGATTCTAAAAAGAAACCAAATGGAAATTCTAGAAATGAAAGACAAAATAAATCAAATAAAATATCCAGTTGAAAGTATCACCAACAGATTAGATTACATAGAAAACAGAACTTCAAGCCTTGAAGATAGGGTATGTGAATGTTGATCAGTAATAAGGAAAAAAATATGAACTGAATACACAAAATCTCTGGGACAACATTAATATCAAATATTACAACAATTGTAAGAGTCATTGGAATTGAAGAGGGTATGGAGATGCAGGCTAATGTCATTAATAACCATTTCAGTGAAATCATAGCAAAAAATGTTACAAAAACATTAGGAATATGGATATCCACTTATAGGAGGCATACAGAAGCCCAATGAGACAAGATCAAAAAGTACTTTTCTACAAAACATTATAATTAAAATGCCTAACATTCAGAATAGGATGGAATTTCAAAGCCTCAGGAGAAAACTGTCAGGTCACAGAGGTTAACAGATGATAACTTCTGATATCTGAGCTTAGACTCTAAAATCCAAGCAGACTTGGAGTGAGATATTGTAAGTCCTGAAAGAAAGTAAAAAAAAAAAAAAAAGAATTGCTACATTCATCAAAGCTATCCTTCAGAATCATAGAAGAAATGAAAACATTCCAGCATCAGCACTCACGACCAACACTGCAGCAAAAAAAAAAAAAAAAAGAAATACTATAAATAGCAGAACAAGAAAAGAAACACCAAAACCACAAAATGGAGGAAGCTCACTAGAAGAGCAAATAAAAATTAAGATCATATCAAAGCCAGGTATGGTGGCATAGTTGAGCAATCCCAGCAATTTGGGAGGCTGAGGCAGAAGGATTGCAAGTTCAAAGCCAACCCTAAACAATTTAGAAAGACCTTATCTCAAAATAAAAAATGAAAAGGTCTGAGATGTATCTCAGTGGTTAAGTGCCCCAGGGTTCAATTCCTGGTACAAAAAAAAACATATTAAATATATGAAACACATCAACACAGCAGTAAATAATAAATAGCTTTCCATAATAAAACTGAATATAAATAATCTCATGGTCTCCTCTCTCCAATGAAAAGACAAACTGGAAGAGTGAATTAAAACAGAAGACCCAACTATATATTGATTGCAAAAGACTCATAGGCAAAGACATTCACAAGCTGAAAGTAAAAGGATGGAAAAGAATATTTCATGCAAGTAGAGTCCAAGCAGAAGTAGCTATTCTCATATCTGACAAAGATTTCAACCAAAAATCAGTCAAAACAGACAAAAATATTCACTTCATACTGATAAAGGGAAAAATTCAACAAAAGGATAGGAAAAAGTAAATATTTATGCCTCAAATGTTGGTATACCTAATTACATAAAACAAACACTTCTTTATATAAAGATTCAAACAGGACCCAATGTAATAATAATGGGTAATTTTAGTACACCTGTCTCACTGATAGGTAATCCACATACAATATGAATAATGATATTTCTGACCTAAAAATACTATAAATCACATGAACCTACCAGATCTCTATAGAACATTGCATCCAAAATCAGCTGAATTCACTTTCTTCTCAAGAACTCATAGAGCCTTCTTCAAAATAGACCATATTTGTAGTCACAAAACAAGTCTTAGCAAATACAAAAAAAAATTCTTACAATTCTGTGGCTCTTATCAGATGAAGTTAGGAATGAAGTTAGAAATATACAGCATGAAACATTATAAAAACATGGAGATTGAACAATACACTTTTTAAAAAGTTTTTAGTTGCCAATGGAACTTTATTTTATTTATTTATTTGTTTGTTTGTTTGTTTATATGCAGTGCTGAGGATCAAACCCAAGGCCTCACACATGCCAGGCAACTGCTCTACCCTTGAGCCACAACCCCAACCCTGAACAATACACTTTTTGACTGATGATAAAATCATAGGGGAGAGGAGGGGAGGAGTAGGAGGATAGGAAGGGAAGCAGAATAGAATAGACAATATGATTGATGTATGTACATTCCATGTATGTATTATATGTCAAAATACATTCTGCTGTCATGTATGACTAAAAAAATAAAAATTAAATTAAAATTAAATTAAAAAAAGATAAAATCATAGAATAAATAAAGGGAGAAATTTTAAAATTCCCAGAATTAAACAAGAATTTTGATAAAAATAAAATTATCTCTATTTGTTGATGACAAGTGCCTATATTTAGAAGACAAAAACATTCCACCAGAAGACTCCTAGAGCTGATACATTTCTCAAAGTAGCAAAATACAAGATCAAAATACAAGCATCAATAGCTTTCTTGTACACCAATAGTGAACTAAATGAAATCAAGAAAACAATTCCATTTACGATAGTCTCAAAACAATAAAATACCTGGAAATAAATTTAACAAAGAAAGTGAACCACCTCTACAATAAAAACTGTAGAGCACTGAAGAAAGAAATTGAAGCACACATAAGAAAATGGAAAGATCTCCAATGGTCTTGAACAGGCAGAACTAATATTTTTAAATCAGCTTATTACCAAAAATGACCTACAGGTTCAATGCAATCCCCATCAAAATAATAATAAAATTCTTCACAGAAAAAAATAGTTCTGAAATTCATATGGAAGAATAAAAGACCCAGAATAGTCAAAGCAATTCTGAGCAATAGTAGCATTGCTGGAGGCATCACAATACCCAATCTTAAATTATACAACATTCCTCTAGTAACAAAAACAGCATGACATTGGCATAAAAGCATACATAAGTCTAGTGGAATAGGATAGAGTTCACAGAGACAAACCCACACAAATAGTCATCTGATTCTTGACAAGGATGCCAAAAGCTTATGTTGTAGAAAAGAGTCTTTTTAGCAAATGATGCTAGGAAAACTGGATATCCATATGTAGAAGAATGAAACTAGATCCCTACTTCCTACCCTGCAAAAGAGGTCAACTCAAAGTGGATCAAAGACCTAGGGTTTAGACCAGAAACTCTGGAAGTACTAGAAGAAAACAGAGGGTCAACACTTCAACATATAGGCATAGTCATTGGTTTCCTTAAGAGTCCTAAAGCTCATGAAATAAAACCAAGAATCAGTAAGTGGGATGGCATCCAATAAAATGTTTCTGCTAAAATCAGCATACTATAATGATCTATGCATATTAATACTCACAGCAGTGCAAGCCATAATAGTCAAGTTATGGAAACAATCTAGGTGTTGTCAACAGATGAATGGATAAAGAAAATGTGATACACACACACACACACACACACACACACACGCACAATGGAGATCTACTCAACCATAAATAAGAATGAAATTAGACATTTTCTGGTAAATAGCTAGAACTGAAGAACATCATGCTAAGTGAAATAAGACTCAGAAAACCAAAGGTTTAATGTTTTCTCTCATTTGAGGAAGCAAGAGCAAAATAATGGGAAAAGGGAGGGGTATGGATATCATAAAGACATAAGGAAGATAAATGGAGTAGAAGAAGGAGATAGGGACAGAGAAGGAACAGGAAAGGGAGGAAATGCAGACTGAATTTAACAAAAGCATGCTATATGATTCCATACGAAATTCCATATACATAAAGTATATGTAGAAAGCACCAATCAAAATAAATAAATGAGCTAAAGGAAGATTAGTAGAGGAAGAAGAAAGAGGAGAATGTGGACAGAAATGGAGTAAATCAAATAAAAAAAATGTTAAGTTGGACCATGGTAAATTGGGGACCATCGCATTCTACCTTCACACAATCCTGAGACAGATAATACCATCCATATTTGAAGAAACTGAAGAACAAATACATTAAGTGGATAGTCTAAGATTGCAGAACCAGTTTATGAAGAAGCTGTTTAAATGTTAGGTTGACTAGGATTTAACTGACTTCACAACTGGTTTCGTTCTACTATGCTATACTGCTAATTGGCAAAAAGATGTTACCTGTGTGATTTTTTTTAAGTATTTATTTTTAACAATGACAATGCATGAATTACTGCTACATAAAATAATGGGGATGAATCTTACAAGCATAATGTTGAGCAAAAGAAGGCAGACACTAAGTAATACATACTGATTGATTCCATTTATGTAAAGTTCAAAAACGGATACACTAAACGTATTGTGTTAGAAATTAGGATGGTATTTATCTTTGGGAAGGAACTGTGACTAGAAAGGAACATAAAAATCTCTGAGAGGCTGCTAATATTCTGTTTCTTTTCCTGGGTTCTGGCTACACAGATGTGCCCATTGAATTCTACACACTTGATGTGGGCACTTTACACATATATTTATATATAATATTTCAATAAGTTTACTTAAAATTATTCCTCTCAAATTAACTATGTGGCTAGGGTATGAATTTACATCTTCCTTAGGCCAGTGTGCCTAGTATTTGACTACTACATACAGGCTATTCTAATCAATTATCACAAGATACACACACACACACACACACACACACATTTTCATTTCAGTCTAACTATCCTTGAATCCTAGCTCTGCTACCTATTAGATGTATGACCTTGGGCAAGTGAATTAACAGTTCTACACCTCATTTTTCTCTTTAACAAATGAGAATAATGAGTACCTACTAATAATTACTGTGAGAATGTAATTGCCATCCCTTAACTAATGATCACCAAGTCATCATAATAATCATTCTCATAACTCTCTTGTTCCCATTAAATAATTGTCCTCACCAGACAGATTTTCATGTTCCTGCATAAAGAATTATAAATATCTTCTAGGAAGTGTTTCCTAAATCATGGTAGCACAGCTACAGGAAAAACCTAAGGATGTGAACAATTCAATGTTGTTTGTTGTTGGTTATCTAATTTTTAGGAAAAAATATTTTTAAAAACCTTCCATAGAATATATTCATACTTACAAATTTTTGGCTCTGGGGACAACTGTTATCCACTAACATACTCTTTTTTCACCTACAACCAATATGCTTGTCCACATCACCAAGTGCCTCCTCTTTATTGTCTCTGTTGACTCCGAGACATAACTGGAATTTTCCCTCAAAACTAACTTCACTTTCACTTTGTTCAGATGAGTAACTAAATGTCTAAATTAGCTTTTCTTTCCCTATGACTGCTTCATTTTATGAGGCAGATTATTCAGAAAATAGATTCTGCCCTCCCTTACGCACATTGAAGATCACTCTCTGTTTCTACAACTCTGTTTTCTATTCTTATTTTTTATGGGTTGAGCAAAAGCAACAGAAAAATTTAAAACTCCAACAACAAACAAAAATTGATTTGTTCTTTTTGCTTATGATCAGTAGAATGTTCCCCTCACACAGAATTGGCACAAGATTTTATAACCTAATTGTATTAAACTGGTTTCTTATATCAGAACAGCACCAATATCCTCCTCTCTTAGAACCCTAAAGATATCTCCCTATCTAGTCTTTACTCTGTTAATTTCATGCCCAATGTTCTATACTATTTTCCTTCTGAAAAGAATTTGAAATCATTTAGAAATCTACATATAATGGTACTACCATGTAAATATTCTTTGTCTCATCTTCTGTTTCATAACTCTTAGTATTCACTCTCCTATCCTTTTCTGTCAATGTCATCAACATCTAGTCTAGTTCTTTCCTTGGCTAATGTCCCTTGGCTACATTTCTCCACAGAACCTTTTTATTTTGTACTGGGGATTGAACCCAGGGGCACTCAATCACTGAGTTATGTCCCCAGCCCTTTTTATTTTTTTTATTTTGAGACACTCAATAAGTTGCTTAGAGTCTCACCAAGTTGCTGCTGCTGGCCTTGATCTTGAGATTCTCTTGCCTCAGCCTCTGGAGCTATTTGGTTACAGTCATGTGCCATAGTGCCTGGCAGAAGCTTGTGTTTTTAACTTTCTCTTTTGGGCCCTTCATAGTTTTTCCTGCATTCAGCCGGGTTTGTCACCTCTCTTAATTTTCTTTCAAACTTTGGTGTTACCAGCTTTTCTCTCTTTGATTATTTCTGTATATTTTGAGTTATTATTATGCTATACACTAAATTCTCACCTACATGTGATAAGTGTATGTATGTGACTATGTACTCCCTCTGGCATCACAACCCTATGAACTTCTCCCAAAACAATGGATTTCTGATTTATCAATTTCAACTGCAAAAAAATCAAACAAACCCTATACTTGCTTATTTCATTGATTCTGCTCTTCCTAAACAGCATTGTGAATAACAGACTATAATAAGGTTCCTTTCCAATGCACCCCACTTTGAGAACCAGAAAATAGGAGTTAATTGAATGCCTTTGAGAATTAAGTTGTATGATGGCATTTTATTAATCAAGGAAAGTAGATTCAAAATCATCTGAGGAAATGGAACGATTCTCAGACCACCATAACATTAAGTATATTGTGACCTGATTGACTGTATTAGCATTTTAAGAAAGAATAAGCCACAGATATATAGTAAAAAGTGGGTCCCTGAAGTAAACATTGGCAATATTCAAATGAATAAAGGTGCCTTAACCATTCAACTTGCAGTATTTCTAACTCTGTAAGCAAGACTATCTCTGTTGGAAGATAGATGTACAGCAACTAGCATGAATTTATACAATTAAACTGTTGGTTTGTAACAACCATTCAACTACATCCCATTCATCACACATCTTTCTATTGATTTGGCTTGTATCTGCTCTTATTAACAATGTGGTGGGTTTACAATTTACATTTAATAAATAATCAAATAGCTCTCATTTTATAGTTATAATTTTTATTTGGCTTTCCATTTAGCTTTTCAGGGGAAATGTACTGACATGAGTCATAGACATGAGTACTTTCAGTAGATGTAACAATGCTTTTTATCATTGAAAATTAATAAATTGATGTTCTCCCATCTGCTTTTTAATTTGCATGAATCAGTCTCTCAGAGCTTGAACTATACTGGATGCTGACGAGACCTGCAAAGCAGAAGAAAAAGCATAGCCAGCAAGGCAACTCTTAAATCTTCAAACATTTTTGTTTATGTATACTTCTTTAAAGAATTTTAAACAAATGCCTACTTTCTGATACATATTTAACATCTAAATTTTGTCATCATATAGTTGTAAAACTACAGATATTATAATTATAATTGTGTGGTAATTTGTGGGATACTATAAATATTAACATTTTGAAATTATTATGTAACTCTCTTATTTATATTCAACAGGATTTAAATACTATAGCAATTGGAGATGAGACCCACTTCGTTAACAGATTGTTCTTTAACAGTGGAAAATTTATAATGTTCCTTTTTTCCTTTGATGTGTATTTCTACTTATTTCCTCCTCCACCAGACTTTTTGTCCTAACTTTATGTATTTTTATTTTAAAAATCCTTTCACTGACCACCATATCTGAGCTACTCTACTATAAAAATTAAGCAAATTAAAATTAATTTTAAGGGTTCTGTATTATCACTATAATTATTGCTAGTGCACAATTGGTCAAAAATATAAATACACTGACAACTTTGATAAATATTAAATATAAAAAGTAAAATTTAATTAGAAATTCATTTGAGTATTTTTCCTATCACTTTATTTATGCAAACACACATATTACTCATTGCTAGAAAGTATATTCCTTTCTCATTTTTATAAGTCTGAACAATGCAATTTTTTTAATAAATAGAAGGGAATATAAGGACATTGTTTTAGTAATTTCCTTCCATCTTTGAGTTCCTTCCAAATAATATGCCAAAAATCACATAATGATATATCTTCTTAAGTTATTTTAATGATCTATCAGCTGACAACATAATTAGGTCCTGCTTGAATTTTGTGCAAGGCAAAGAATTGGAAATCGCAGACTTTCAAAAGGATTTATTATCTAGTCGTTAGAGTCATTCAGCTTCTCAATATGGACACTTATGTGAATTTCAAATCAGTTCTTGGTTTGTTGCCCCAAGATTTTTACACTCAAAGGCAATAGGGAATGTACCATAGTAAAATACTGAATGTGTACAGAAGTATGTCTTTATTTTGTAAAGTGGGTAAAGGTCAATTGCAAATAGCATGCTTTGACCTTAGGGGAATTTTCTGGCAATTCAGTCTTAAGAAAAAAGATACACAGATATTGAATTTCTAGAAATTGATTCCTTTTAAACTACCTTTATCTTCGTATTGTTTAAAAAGACTTTGTGTACACAAATTCAGGCTTGAAGATCACTGCCTTAGATAATACTGCCATCATTTCCATTATCTACTGTTGCAACTGATTTTTACCATCAAAATGAGTTTGAACTTTACTAATTATAGTATCTGTGTTGTCCTTTACCATCTATAGACCATAAGACTTTTACCATAAACATGGCATTCTCCTTAGATTTTGAACCTGAGTATTTTGAAATCTGAGGAGTCTGAATTACAGCATAATAATTCACCAATAATTGCCATATGCAGATACCTAACTGAAGACATCAAGCTATGTAAAAATAAATATAGTCTTCTCATTTACCTTATATATAGACTTGCCTTCTGAAAGCAGTCACCTTAAAGAGATTAGTTTTACAATTCAACTTCCTTTATTTCCCGTTTGCCTTTGAGGATTCGCAAATAACTTGTTCTTTTTTTATGGCTTTCTCCACTAACACTAGAGTCTTGGGAATCCACATACAATGCATGTGGAGAAATCAACTCCTCCCACTGTCGCCAGGTATATTTTGTTGGCATTCTGATTTGTAACTTGGAATGAGACTTCACATACAATATTTTCCGTGATGACACATTCTCTTTGGAGTATAATATAGCTAATGTCAACTCTTAACCATGCTGCGAGTTAAATAGGCTTTATAGGGTTGTCACAGAATCTTATCTGATTTAGATAATTATTTGCAGCAGTTCCAGAGCTTGCTTTTTGAGACAGGGTCTAACTTAGTTGCCCTTAGTGGCTAACCACCAATTTGCAATCCTGTTGTCTTAGCCTCCCTAGTAGCTGGGATTACAGACACACGCCCCCATACCTAGCTCCCAGAGCAATTTTACTGGCTACAAAATCCCCTATGACCTCCGTTCTATTCTTAAAGTCTTTACGACCTTTAGTATGATAGGCAAACATTCTCCTGATATTGTGTCATTTTTACCTAATTGTCCTGATTTGGATTGAAAATGGCAGTTATTCTAACAATTTCTATTTTCCCATGAAATATTTACTTTCCTGCTTTTATTTTCCATCCTCAGTCCTCCATATTACTTATTTTTAATCATATCAGAGCATTTCCTTCTTGTTCCCCATTTTTATTTCAGTCTTCTATTGATTTTATAAATCTTGAAGGAATTTAGTTCCAAATTCTTTTGAAAGGCACATATAAAGGCAACTCCTGCTACAGTTTAAAATATAAACTATGACATAATATAAAATTCTATTTATGCATCACAAGGAGGGCAGACTTTCAGTCTCATCTAATTTTTTTAAGTCCCAGCTTTCAGTTGGAAGTCCCTTAAAGTCATATAACTGATGGAAAAGGGTATGGAAAGATAAATTGAAGGGGAAGTATTAGCTACAATTATCATCATCAAGGGAAAGAGAATATTTGCTTTCATACAGATATATTTATACTCTTCCTAGAGTAAATACTCCACCCTTTAAGAAAGTGACCCAGTTATGTTCTTGGTCTTTTTCCAACTCAACCCAGTGCTTCAGTGCTTTGGGACTTTAGGAAGGAGAAAGAAGGAAGGGAAAACTTAAGCTCCTCCTAAAATTATCAAAAATTCCAATGTTCAGGAGGCCAACTAGATAGAATATGAATGAAGTTGACCTGATGATGACTGGCAATTAAAAATATTTGTCTTATCTAATAGATGCAGCCATCATTTAGCTTTAGTCACATTTCAAAGGCATACCCTAAGGTAACCAGAACATCTAGTTTTAAAAGAGAAGCTATAAATCTGAATTTGTACAGGCAATTTGCCAAGTTTTAGGTGTTGGCTAACAAAAGTCAGTTCATAAGTTGCCAATTTAAAACTTATGTGCTAGAGATTAAATTGGGTATATAACACCAGAATTTTAGGGCATTCAAGAAAGACTGACTTGTACATTCTTTATTTATAAGCAAACTAAATGTAAATTCAAAATAATTAGGCCATTATAGGGATCATGGACTTAGAATAAGAACAATATATAATTTGGAAGAATATCCCCAAACAGAATACACATGTGCTAAATACATTGTCTTGGCGCTTATATTTTACTGGGTTTTTTTTTTGTGTGTGTGTGTGTGTGTGTCTTTTTATTGTTTAGTTTTTGGTTTTGATTCAGTTTAATTTATCAAGATGTGTTAGTCAGGATTTCATTGCCGAGACCCAAATGTTTGACTAGAACACCATAGAGTATGAAAAGTTTGTTTTGGCACACAGTTTCAGAGGTTTAGTCTATTGTGGGTGGAGTTCATGGCTCTAGGCCCAAGATGAGGCAGAACATTATGGTAGTAAGGGCATGGTGGAAGAAGTTGCTCAGGATATGGTGGTTGGGAAGCAGAGAGAGAGGGGAAGAGGCCACAGAAAAATTGGACCCTTCCAGTGACCCACCTCCTCCAGCCACAATTCACCTACCTACAGTTAGTTACCTTCCAGTTAGCACAGTCAAACCAGGATGAACCTATTAGGTTACAGCATTCATAATCTAATCATTTCACCTCCTGCATTAGCACAGTAGCTTTGGGAGGCACCGCATATCTAAACTATAATACGAGGGTAAACTTAATTAATTTACTTTGTTTTCAGAGAGGGATATGTATTGGAACAATTATTGTCTCTATCATATACTTCATTAGGTCAACAGGCTTCCTTTCCCCTTCCCCTTTCATGAAGGTTTTGGGCAGGGACTTTGCACCTGGCTGAGGAGACTTGAAATAGCCAATCAGAAGCTGACATGGCAACAGATCACAACCACCAAGGGTTCCCACCAGTGGAAGCAATCACCCTGTCAATCCAATCAGTCCTGACCAACCCGTCACAGACTTGATCCCCCTAAACTGGGCTCAGCCAACCAGCTGTCAGTAGCTGCAATTTAGATGGCCTAGCCCCTCCTGTCTCCAGCTTCCCTTATTAGCATTGTTCTTGCCTTTCCCACCTGCAACTTCCCAAGCCCTTTACCCTTTCATAGACCAGTGAACCTCTCCTGGGAGCGCCCCCCAATACACCTTCTTTTAATGCCTCATTCTTGTTCCTGATCTCACGCGCCCCTTTCTACTTTACGTACTTAACTGTATATAACTATTACAACCTTGAAGAGTGTGCATATTAGTCTCACCTTTGCTGATGAAGAAACTGAGATTGTGAAAAATGAATGAATTGCCTTAAGGTCACCCAGCCAGGACTAAACAAACTGGAGTTGTGATCCCAGTCTGTTTGGCTCAAGACTGGTTTTGCCACTATGATATATTACTGTTTTTCTAGTTCTGACTGTATTATTTGGTTTCATGTGCATCAACAGGAGTGAGGAACAATCATAGGATTCCCCTTACATTCTGTATATTACTCCAGGAAGACAACACAGTATTTAATTAATATAATCACCTGAAAACTTCAACAACAGAAATTACTTCCTCGGGAAGAATTCCTAAAAGTTGAATTGCTCAGTAAAATTATCTGCATGTTTTATCAAATTTTAGGGTTTATTAGCAAAATGCCCTTTAAGCAATATATAAAGTACCTGTTGCCTGTAATCATCATCATCATCATCATCATTATCATCATCATCATCCATATAGTGTTTACTATGAGCAGTCCTGGGCACTCTGGATGGACTATGCCAAGACTGGATACTATATCAATCTTTTTAAATTTTATACATAAAAATATTTAAGTTAATTTCTATTTAAAGAAAATAAAATGTTTCCTTCTTTCCTTGTTTCCTTCTTTCCTCTCTACCTCCCTTCTCTTCTCTTTCTGACATTTATTTTCCTTTTTTAAGATAGTAGTTAATGTTTATTTTTTCCTTTGAGTATTCCTTTTTCTACATTGATTTGTACCAAGTATGTGTATGTCATGAATAGAACTAATGTGTTACATATGTCACAATTTTTTAGTTTGCCTCTTTTAATTTTTTATTGTTTTCTTCACATATAGAAGTTTAAAATTGTTGTTTTATGAAACTTATCCATCTTTTTACTTATAGTATTTTTTGTTATTTTAAAAAGGTTGTCACCATGGTGAGGTCATATAAATATTTGCTCTAATATTTTTCTGCAAATTTTATGATTTCATTTATTTTTTTAGAGAGAGAGAGAATTTTAATATTTATTTTTTAGTTTTCGGCGGACACAACATCTTTGTTTGTATGTGGTGCTGAGGATTGAACCAGGGCCGCGCGCAGGCCAGGCGAGCGTGCTACCGCTTGAGCCACATTCCCAGCCCCATGATTTCATTTTCTTCTAAAATTTATTTAGTTTTTTAACATGAAAATTCATTGATGGCATTCTTTCTACCTTTCCAACACTGCTATGGGTTTATTATTCTTCTCATATCATTTCTGTCATATGAATGGGATTTAATAAAGGAGGTTAAAAACAATTGCCACATTGAAAAATAAAATAGATTTTTAAAATAGTTAATTATTTGATTTCTGGCTCATTTTTTAATATGGCTGTTACATCATTAAGATTTTCTACTTTTGATTAAATTTTGGTCATGCACGGTCTTCAGTTTTCCTTTGTTGTTAGTCAAGATCAGTATAAAGTATTTCCTCATAATTTAAAAAAATATTCCCTTCATCTGTGATTAAATGTATTCCCACCCTATTAATTTTTATGTATTTGTCTGGTTCCCCTTAAGTTTCAGCTCTGCTTCTCACTAATGAAAGCATGTGAGTTCAGTCACTGGAATATTAATTTTATTTCATTGTAAGTAACTTAAACCATAATTTTACATTCTTTTTTAGAATAAAATGTTAAAACATTGCATGATTTGTATAATAAAAGGAAAAAACTCAAAGGAATGTGTTTGTGGAAGGATTCAGGAAGGGGGAAAAGGTGAGTGTGCTTTTGCCCCTGTACTGTGTACTTTGGTGAAGAAATTGCCAGCTAAGAGAATCACTGAACTAACAATGGTTTATCTATTTAGCTTGTTTTTAAAAACAACTTCTTAAGTTAGCTTAACAAAATTTACTTTACTTTGTTTGTTCATTAATGTTTGCCGTTATCATTTTGTAGCCAACACCCCATTTCCCTTTTGTAATTTTTTGTTATCCTATTTAAATGCCAAATTAATTTATATTATTTTTATTGTTTGTATTTCAACTCTTTGAGTATATAAGTTTAATTGAATTCATCCACATATACCCTGTAAATAAAATATTACTTAACTTGAGTTTGATAAGAGTGCAGATTCTTGTACAACACTTATTTCAGTAGGTTTGGATGGGACCTAGAAATCTGTATTCTTAACAAGTTCCTCAGATCACACAAAGAGAAATCCTTTGCTAATTGCTGATTTATGTTCTCATTATCATTATTTTTGTTAATTTATTCCAATAAGAACTTTGATTAGCACTTTGTCTCAAAAATGTTTGTTTGGCTTTACTTTTTAAGTAGTTGGGTTTTTCCTTCCCACTTTTATTATTAATACCTGCCTTTATTCTATTGAAATTAAAGATAATCTGTGGTGTTGTCTGATTTTTTTTTTATTTTTTGAGAAAATACAAAAATATACTATAACACATAGGAATTGGAATTCCCACCACCTATGATTACCTATTGTTGATATCTTTCCGTATTTGCTTCCATTTTTAAAATAAAGCAAGTTTTTACACATTTAATTCAAGTTCTTTTCCATCAATGCCCTGTATCCTATTCCATTTCTTCTTGCTCATGTGAAAGTTTGGTATGAATCATTTTAGTATATTTGCTTGCTTGCTTTCTTTATTTTCATTCCTTTTTGTGCCAGAGATTGAACACAAGATCTCATACAGCTTAACATCTCCACCACTGAGCCCCTCTAGAAATATTTCTAGTAGAATATTTCACATATATATGAATGCATCTATAAATACCATAGAGTATAATTTGACATGTGCTGATTCATTAGGCTTTTGAGATCTATACACATTACTATATTCAAAAGTAGTTCATCTTTTGCCTCTGTATTAATCATATTAAGCATACTATATGTGAACATATATATCACTATATTAATTGATGCATATCACATGCCTATATTTTTTCCTTGAGATTTATTGAGGTGTTGGTGACCTAATGACTTTAAAATGCTATTAAATGGCCCCTGGATATTTGAGGGGAAAAGTGATTTTTCTGTATGATCTAAATTAGGGTTAGAGATATATACATAAATTCAAAATTATGTCTTCTATTATTCATGTTCTTTTTATCAGTACTGCCATTTCTTTTTCTTAATCTGTATTGAAATACATGAATATATTAATGTCTACCACTATATGTGCCTGTCAATTTCTATTTGTACTGTTCTCCCAAAATATATTTCTATTTTTTAAAATTATAAATGCAGTGCATAATAAAAACCATTGAAAAATTCAAAATTTTATAAAAGTGAGAGTTATTCATAATATCAACATTCACTAATCACCACTATCATACTGGTGTATAGCCTTTCATATTTTTTTTCTACATGTACACATACAATCTACACGCACGAGGTGTTAAAAATATTTTTAAAGTAAAAATATATTTATTGTATTTTTGATATTAAAATATACATGTCTTAGTTTCTAATTGTGCATAAAAAAGCCAAAAGTGAAAATACTACAATTTCCCTTTATCTGCAATGTATTTCTTATATACCTTTAAAGACACTTTATATCATATAAAAAACACTCACTTTTTAAACATAGTACATATTATTTTATTGTATGATAACATCATAGTACGTTTGACTAATCTCATGTAAATACACATTTAAAATGTTTAAATCATATTTTTTAATGCTACAGTGTTTGTTTTATACATACTGATTATTTTCTTAGAGGAAGTTTTTAGATGAGGTATTTTTAAATAAAGATGGAAATATTTTTAAAATGTTAATTTGTATTCTCAAATTGCTCTAGGATTATTAACAATTCACACTTCGACTAGCATGAGAGTGCATTTTCTCAGCTCCCTATCAACAAGGTTTATCATTATTTCTCATCGTTGCCGATATGATAAGACAAAAGTATACCATCATCCTTATAATTTGTATTTCTTTCATTACTAGTGAGTTTAATCACCCTTTCACAGCCTATTGGCCCTTTGCACTTCTTTTGTAAAATGTACGCTCCTGCCCTGTCTTCTTCCCTTCCCCCATTGGGGGTGTTCCTGTTTCCTTTTTGCTTTGTCAGAGTTCTTTATTATTCATTTTTCGTCTTTTACATGGGATCGGTTTGATTCAGGCTTTCATCCTTTCACTGCCTTACAGATTGCTAATATATATTCTCCACTGGTCTTTCAATGTCGTTTACAGAAGCCGTTTTCCTCTCCCTCCTCCCTCTCAACTTCCTCCCTCCCTACCTCGCCTCTTTTCTCTCGATTAGTCTTCTCTTCTAGTCTTGTCCCTTCTCCCCCCCC
>NW_026000255.1:962382-977405 GCF_001458135.2 Marmota marmota marmota | reverse complement strand
CCTCGCTCTCTCGCTCGCCCGCGCCTTCCTTGCCCGCCTGCGTCACCGCGGCCGCCATGGCTGAGAACGGCGAGAGCAGCGGCCCCCCGCGCCCCTCCCGCGGTCCTGCTGCGGCCCAAGGCTCGGCCGCTGCCCCGGCAGAGCCCAAAATCATCAAAGTCACTGTGAAGACCCCCAAAGAGAAAGAGGAGTTCGCGGTGCCTGAGAATAGCTCGGTCCAGCAGTTTAAGGAAGCGATTTCAAAACGCTTCAAATCCCAAACCGATCAGCTAGTGCTGATTTTTGCTGGAAAAATCTTAAAAGATCAAGATACCTTGATCCAGCATGGCATCCATGATGGACTGACTGTTCACCTTGTCATCAAAAGCCAGAATCGACCTCAGGGCCAGTCCACCACACAGCCTAGCAGTGCCGCGGGAACTACTACTACCACCACGGCGTCGACTCCCAGGAGTAACTCCACACCTACTACCACAAATAGCAGCCCGTTCGGGTTGGGGAGCCTGGGAGGACTTGCAGGCCTTAGCAGCCTTGGTTTGAGCTCGACCAACTTCTCTGAGCTCCAGAACCAGATGCAGCAGCAGCTCATGGCCAGCCCTGAGATGATGATTCAAATCATGGAAAATCCCTTTGTTCAGAGCATGCTTTCGAATCCTGATCTGATGAGGCAGCTCATTATGGCCAATCCACAGATGCAACAATTGATTCAGAGAAACCCAGAAATCAGTCACCTGCTCAACAACCCAGATATAATGAGGCAGACTCTCGAAATCGCCAGGAATCCAGCCATGATGCAAGAGATGATGAGAAATCAAGATTTGGCTCTCAGCAATCTCGAAAGCATCCCAGGTGGCTACAATGCTCTACGGCGCATGTACACTGACATTCAAGAACCCATGCTGAATGCCGCACAAGAGCAGTTTGGGGGTAATCCATTTGCCTCAGTGGGGAGCAGTTCCTCCTCGGGGGAAGGTACTCAGCCTTCCCGCACAGAAAATCGGGATCCACTGCCCAATCCATGGGCGCCACCGTCGACTACCCAGAGTTCTGCGACCACCAGTACGACCACAAGCAGTGGCAGTGGGTCTGGCAGTAGCTCCAGTAATACTACTGGGAACACTGTGGCTGCAGCTAATTATGTCGCTAGCATTTTCAGTACCCCAGGAATGCAGAGCCTGCTGCAACAGATAACTGAAAACCCCCAGCTGATTCAGAATATGCTGTCCGCACCCTACATGAGAAGCATGATGCAGTCGCTGAGCCAGAATCCAGATTTGGCTGCACAGATGATGCTGAGTAGCCCACTGTTTACTGCAAATCCTCAGCTGCAGGAGCAGATGCGTCCACAGCTCCCAGCTTTCCTGCAGCAGATGCAGAATCCAGACACGCTATCAGCCATGTCAAACCCAAGAGCAATGCAGGCTTTAATGCAGATCCAGCAGGGGCTACAGACATTAGCCACTGAAGCACCTGGCCTCATTCCAAGCTTCACTCCAGGTGTGGGGGTGGGGGTGCTGGGAACCGCCATAGGCCCTGTAGGCCCAGTCACTCCCATAGGCCCCATAGGCCCTATAGTCCCTTTTACCCCCATAGGCCCCATTGGGCCCATAGGACCCACTGGCCCTGCAGGGCCCCCTGGCTCCACTGGCTCTAGTGGCCCCACTGCACCCACTGTGTCCAGCTCTGCACCCAGTGAAACCACCACTCCAACATCAGAATCTGGACCCAACCAGCAGTTCATTCAGCAAATGGTGCAGGCTCTGGCTGGAGCAAATCCTCCACAGCTGCCAAATCCAGAAGTCAGATTTCAGCAGCAACTGGAACAGCTCAACGCCATGGGGTTCTTAAACCGTGAAGCAAACTTGCAGGCCCTAATAGCAACAGGAGGCGACATCAATGCAGCCATTGAGAGGCTGCTGGGCTCCCAGCCATCGTAATTACATTTCTGTACCTTGAAAAAATGTATCTTATTTTTGATAATGGCTCTTAAATCTTTAAACACACACAGAATCGTGCTTTACTTTCATTTTGATTCTTTTAAATCTGTCTATTATAAGTCTAATATGATGCATTTTAAGGTGGAGTCCCTCCCTCCCTTTTTTCTTTTCTCCCCCTTCCTGCCCCTCCCTCCGCCCTTCCCTTTCCCCCCCTGCCTTCTCCCCTCCTTTGTTTCCTTCCTTCCTTCCTTCTTTCCTTCCTTTTTTTCTTTTGGTTTCCTTCCTTCTGTGTTTCGAATGGTGGGAATCAATGCTGTTTCACTCAAAGGTGTTGCATGCAAACACTTCTCTTTATTCTGCATTTATTGTGATTTTTGGAAACAGGTATCAGCCTTCACAGTTGGGTGAACAAGTTTTGTCCTACAGATGTCCAATTTATTTGCATTTTAAACATTAGCCTATGATAGTAATTTAATGTAGAATGAAGATATTAAAAACAGAAGCAAATTATTTGAAGCTCTAATTTGTGGTACAATATTGCTTATTGTGACTTTGGCATGTATTTTTGCTAGCAAAATGCTGTAAGATTTATATCATTCATTGATCGTTTTTGCTATATTTGTACACAGTACAGTAAGCACAATTGGAACTGTACATCTAGAAGTATTACTGTAGAATCTGAGCAGAGTATGTGTAACCCAAATAAGAAAGAATACAAGAAGTATTTCTGGAGCTAGATATGTCTCATGATTTTGTAGAATCTTACAGCATATTTGATAAATTTCTCAGTGAAAAATGTTGGCTAGGCAAGTTCAGTTAAAATATAGTAGAAATGTTTATCCTGGTATCTCTAAGTATACATTTAATTGTACAGAAAACTTACAGTGTAACATTGTGTCAACATTTGCAGATTGACTGTATATGACCTTAATCTTTGTGCAGCCTGAAGGATCAGTGTAGTAATGCCAGGAAAGTGCTTTTTACCTAAGACTTCCTTCTCAGCTTCTCCCATAAAGAGATCCTAATATGCATTTTGATTTGTAATTGGAAATGTAACTTTTACTGAAAGTGTCATGTGATGTTTGCATTACTTTTAACTGCTATGTATAAAGGAAAGTGTATCTTTTGACTTTATTGGTTATTTCTCTTGTGCACAGGGAAAATGCATTAAAAATGACTAAAAAAAATAAAAAAATTAAAAATGGATAAATCTTCTTCTTTTTGCCTTCTGGCCCTAGGATCATGTTTAGAAGGGTATTCCCACCCCAAGATTATATAAATCTTATCCTATATTTCCCTTTCATGGTTTAATTTAAATTTTTTGCCCTATCTGGAATTACTTTAATGTATGGATTTAGGTGTTCTAACTTATTTTTCTCAAAAGGTTAATCAGTTGTTAGCCAATATTTTCTCCTTTCCCAAATTGAAGTATACATATTCATACTTGTTATGTTTGGATTCTCTTTAGTTCCACTGAACATTGTAGCCCTAGTAAACCAGCCTATACTTTTGAGTTAGAAATATGACTTCATACCTGTGAGGCAAGTCCTCTGTTGATCATCTTTATTTTTTACAATTTTCTAATGATTCTGACATATTTGTTGTATCAGTTGAACATTACATTTAATAGGCTTTCCACAAAAGATAAATTGGGAATTTGGGATTGTTTTAAATTGATTATAATAGTGAGCACTGCAGAATTGCATTGCTTTCCAGAAATATTATATATTGCCTCATTATTAAGAACTTTTTATATTATTTGAGAGTTTTATTTATTAAGTCCTGCATAATTTGTGATAAATGTATTCCTAGATAACAAAGACATAAATGGAAGTTTCTATCTGGTTATTTTTGCCATATGGGAAAATTTATTTTCATAGATTATTTAAATTAGCAGTTAATCAAAACTTATTAATTTCATAGGTACTCAGTTGATCCTTTTGAGCTTCTCATGGTAAGCAATCATCAGTGATAAGTTATAATTACATGTTCTTTTCAAAATTTATAACATAATGTCTGACTGCATGGTTAAACATTCTATAACAGTGCTAAATAATAAAGGTGGCAGTGGCATTTTTGTCTTGTTTCTCATTTTAATAAGTATACTGCAGCAATTCTAAATTGTTTTGGAAAAAATATTGAGAGGAAAATAAGTTTGCAAAATACTATATATTCTAGTCCCTCTTGGAGACTTATTGTGAAGTAAATGTTGGTTAGTATGTTTTTAAATGAGTAGGTTTTTTAACATACAGTGTTCTTCAGAAAAACAACTTGGGGAATGATGATTTATTATTCCTCTATAGTGTGATGGTAGATGTTTGAGATAATCACAAAGTTAATCTGCCACAGAAATTTAAGAATTTTAATGACATGGATGATTTTACAAGAAATAAATACTAAACCTGGAGGCATATAAAATAGCAATAAATCAATAACCATAGGAAAAATTGGATATTGTCTGAGACCTGTTCAATCAGATAATTGAACAGATAAGTTTTCAAACATTTAAGGAACAGAGAAATCCTTAGCTTTTCCAGATGTTTTATCCGCTTTTCCAGATGTTTTATCTATTTTTTAATGTTTTGTTTTCTTCCTGAAAAGATCCCTACCTTTATTAAGTCTACTATTTTTCTGCTTTTCAGTTTGCTCATTTTTAAAATAACTTTATTTGGTCTCTTATTTTATTACTTTTAACTTTTTCCTCTGCCTTTTGTGTGATGCAATTTCCTCCTAAGACTCTGTTTTTGTTTTGTATTTCTTCATCTATTGATCCAAAATTTATCCATCCTTTAATCCAGAAGGTATATCCTGACGTGCTGTCCCTCCACCTAAGAGTGGAGTGATTTTTGTATCCTTTCACTGTTTACTGGGTTGTCACCCTTCTTTAAACTGGCTGGATGGTGAAAATTTATATTACAGGCTCTAATTCAACAGAATGAGGAAGTAGGGAAGAACATAAAGCCAGAGGCAATCCCACCAGGAGAACTTCACCATCAAGACATCTTTCCTCATTTGCTCCTTTGGCCTATAATTCAGGTATATGTATACTTTGACCACTTGTGCTGGATGGGGAGGGGCAGTAGTGGGTAGATAATACAACACTGAAACAAACCTGAGATCACCATGTTAGTTGAGAAACTGATCAGAAGATATATCTGTATTTGAGTGTGGCTGACCTTGCCTTCTGAGAGGGGGCAGTCTGCTTTAAATTTTGTTGATCTAGTGTCAAAATAGAAATATATGGAATAATTACTGCCAGGGCTGTCCCTTATGGTATTAGGGGAGGCATTTGGCAGTTGTCTCACATTCACAAAGGGAATCAAATTCAGAATTTTGATAATGATCTTCAAATTATTGATAACTCCAACCAAAGAGCCAGACTGACCCAATGGGAAATGTTTATCATACAGCTTAATTGAGTAAATGTGAAAATATATCAGAAGGCTTAAATAAAATGGAGATTACACAGTATAACCTCAGTTTATTAAAGAGTTTCTCATCCCAGTCTTTTTCATTGCCTACCCCAATCCCTAGTCCTTGTTCTTTTAAACTAGAAAGTATTAGTGGGTTTCTGGCTGCTGTGATTTTATTGATTTGTCAAAATATCACAGAATTTCATCAGATTGTTGATATCCTTCATGTGAATTCTGCTTTCCTTTTTTTTTTAAGAGAGAGAATTTTAATATTTTTTAGTTTTCGGCAGACACAACATCATTGTTTGTATGTGGTGCTGAGGATTGAACCCGGGGCCGCACACATGCCAGGTGAGCGCGCTACTGTTTGAGCCACATCCCCAGCCCTCTGCTTTCCTTTTTGTTTCCACAGGTTTTTTTCAATGTTTGTTTCCCAGTGGTTGCTTCTGTTGATTTGTGGGAGGAACGGAAAGAATTAAGAACCTGTTGTCATGAAACCGTCTTCCCAGAAATCTGTTAGGAGACTTGAGGGGAAAGCAATTTTGTAAAAATAGAAAGGAGAAACATGGTTTGTCAGACAGGCTAAAGCTACACAAAGAACAGTCTTTATCAGGTGATGTACATGTTTGCCTAGGTTTAGACACTTTGATAATGGGTAAAAATCCTTGGCAAAAGCTACTTTTAGTAACAAACTAGAAATTGGAAAATACAACCTTGAAAGAGTTGTTTTTTTCCAATATACAAGGACACTATTATTCATCAAATGACTATCAATTGAGACATGTATTTCTAGCTGTATTGCATGAATATAGTCAAGGGCTCCCTAAAACAGCACTTCAAAATACAACTTCAGAACTTCTTGGCCTAATGTGTAGATTAGCAAACTTAAGCTAATTTCAGAGAAAATTCTATAATTCGTTATTAAAGAATGTTTGGTAAACATGGAAGAAAGAAAAAAGGTGATTGGCTCTAGCATGGATTTTATAAGATTGTCTTCTCAGACAATTTTTCTGTTAGTTTGGGGTAACAATAATTACTAACACATTTACTGTTACGTTTAATTGTAATAACTACATGGTAGCACTGTTATCTTGCCCAATTTCAGATAAGGAAATAAACTAATTGAGGTTAAGTAACTTTCATAAGGTCATACAACTATTATGTTATTGAGTCAAGATTTGCAATCAGTTCTAAGATTCCAGAGTATGTTCTAACTAGTACCTAAATCTATTTGTACCTCCCCCTAAATCTATGAAATGATTCCATTCTATTTATTTGTCACAGAGATTTTATAGTTAATTATATATTATTTGGCCTCCTGAGTGTTATTCAGGAGGCACATTAGCTCTTGTTAAATAAATGCATGCTTACTGCTATTCACCCTGGATCAGGCTACATGAAAATGCACATGTGAGAATCAGCTCTGTCACAAACCAGAGACTAAAATTTAGAGCTTTGCCTTTCCTGACTTTCAAGTTATGGCTAATATTTGAAACTGCCCTTCAGTGCATCTGTTCACAGTGGCCTAATATATACAGTGTCTCCAAATTGGCAATCACTTGGGCCACTTGTGCTTCAGCTGCTCTGGAAGATATCTGCTTTTTGTTGAGCTGCCTCCCAGAGATCTCAGGAGGAGATAAATATTGTATGCCTCACCAAGGCATTTGACAGTTTTTGCAAAGTGTCCTTGAGAACAAAATGGAGTAACATGAGCTAGAGGATAATGGCCAGACAGTAGTCAGGTTGATAATTTGAATTGACAATATTCAAAAATGTGTCAATGTGAACAGAAATTTCTATCTTAGCTTGGTCCCATTGACATTATTTTTCAATGACTACCATAAAAATATAGTACTCTTACCCCACTGCAAGTAATATAGAAGTAGAAGACACAATAAATGTACTGAATAAAGTCCTTAGAGGCTAGGGAAAATAGCCAAATCTAGCAGGATTAAATTTAATAGGATCAAATATGAATTTCTACACTTGTTTCAAATTTTCAGTTACTAAGGGTAGGTGGGTATGTGATTTAACAATAGTATATATGATTAAGACTTTGGTTTTAATTTGCTATAAGTTAAACATGAGCTACCTAAATGAGGTTACAGTGCATACAAATGTAATGAAATCGGAGGCTTCTTTAATAGAGGCATGGTGCCCAGAGAACAAAGAAGGAATGTTTTGTTCTCTGCTAGATAGTTTATGTTGGGAGATTGTAGCATAACAGAGTGCTACAATTAAGACGGAAACAGAAAACCTGGAAAGTGACTGAGGTGGAGACTGAGTTACAAACCAATGGAATTTTTTTTTTTTGCACCTGGGATTGAACCCAGAGGCACTTCACCACTGAGCCACACCCCCAGTCCTTTTTAATATTTTATTAGAGACAGTCTCGCTGAGTTGCTTAGGGCCTCATTAAATTGCTGAGGCTGGCTTTGAACTCACTATCCTCCTGCTTCAGCCTCCTGAGTCGCTGGGATTACAGGCGTGAACCAACATGCCTGGCTTGGAATAAATTTTAAGAGCAAGAATGCTTGAGTTTGTGTATATTTTTTCCCCCAAGTAATTGAATGCCTATTAGGTAGAAGAAGGGTAACATTTACTTGAAGTACCTCTAGAGGGCAGAAGTCAGAATTTTAACTTACTGTTAGGAACATCTAGCAATTCTTTGAAGATACCTTCCTCTCTGTGGTTGTTAAAGTAGAAGCCCCTTTGCAGAAATATTCAAGAATGGTTTTATATTATCAGGTAGAACTTTGGATTGGAAAATTTAAATGATTCTTTGCAAAGCTCATGTTCTCCCAGTGGACTTTTCAGCTTCTTAGTGAAGTTGCAAGATCTGGGATCAAAGCTGTTCCTTGAATAGTTTAGCAAATAACTACTTAGGAGTAGACTGCACACCTTTGTTAACATATAAGATCTAGGTCAATTCATTCACTTTAGTTTTTAAGTGCTATATATGGGGAAAGAACCCGAACTATAAGATCTTAAATTGAATGTAACAAAGTGTTCAGAACTTGGGAGCAGAAAATAGGAGGGGATATTGAGGTCAAAGGACTATTTGGAGGGTGATGGCTACAGGGGTATTCTGACTTTTTTCTCTTGCTAATATTTCCATATTTCCTGTCATTTGTAGTGCTGAGAGGAAGAAAAACTGAGAGTGAAATGTATGATGTAATGGCAGAAGGCATATTCCATGTATAATCCCTTAATTAGAGTGATCACTTTAGAGAATAAAAAAATGTTTGTGCTTTTCTTTATGTGACACAAAATAGGTGTCTCATTACATCAAATAAATTACACTAAGAATCTTAGTCACAGTATTTTCTTTATCAGGTGCTCTAGGATTCCAAAAGTTCTAGAAAAGAGCATCCTAGTATTAGTGACAGACTGAAACACAGCAAACTCCTTATTTGAGGAATGTGAATTGAATCTCAAGTGTGTGTTAACTTTGGTTTTGCCAGCTAAATCTGGGTTCCTTCCCCATATGCTTATACTGATAACTACCTTCATATACTCCCCTATAGGTTGGCTTTCTGTGTGGGCCTTGACCTGTATGAACTACATGTCATATGACCAGAGGACATGGGGAAATAATCTTGCCTTCTTACTTTATTCATACCTTTGCTCACATTTCTTGATACATTCTTATATCTAAATGACTTCAGTTCCTTTATTTTTTTTCTTGTTCCACCTTTTTAAAAAATTTTTTAAGTTGTAGATGAACATAATACCTTTATTTTTATTGGTTCATTTTTATGTGGTGTCAATGATCAAACCCAGTGCCTCACATGTGCTAGGCAAGCACTCTACCACTGAGTTACGACCCCAGCCCTTCTTGTTCCACATTTTTATTGGTATCCTTGAACTTTTTTAAAATAAACTTTTTGCTTTAAATAGTTTTACAATAACAGGAAAATTTTTTACAACAATATAGTTTCCATATATACTACCCCATGTTTCACCCTATTATTGACATCTTAACATGAGTATGGTATATTTCTTACCATTAATGAAGCAATATTGGTTCATTATTATTAAGTCTACATTCAGATTTCCTTAGTTCTTAGCTAATATTTTTTGTTTGAGCATCCCATCTAGGATACCACATTATATTTAGACATCATATCTTGTTAGGCTCCTCCTGACTCTGATAGCTTCTCAGACTTTGCTTGTTTCTTATGACCTTGCTAGATTTCAGGAGTACTTATCATGTATTTTGTGGAATTTCTTTTTTTTATTATTTTTGTTTTGTTTTGTTTTATTTATTTATTTATTTATTTTGGAATTTCAATTGGAATTTTTCTGGTATTTCTCATGATAAAACTGGGATTTTGGATATTTTGTAAGAGCACCACATAGAGGTAAAGTGACATTTTTAACACATCAAATCAAGCATACATACCATACATGAATTTTTACTGTTGATGTTGACCTTTATCACCTAGCTGGAGGTAGTGTGTATCAGTTCCTTTGAATACTGTGCTCTTTTGAAGGAAGTTTTTATGTGCAGCACACACTTAGTTGGAAAATTATGCTCCACCTCCTTGAGGGTAGAATATCTACAAAATTTATTTGAAATTGTTCTATATGGGAGATTTGTCTCCCTGTAACCATTTATTTATAGTTTGTGTTGTTATAACCCAGTAGTACTTTATTTTCTTGCTCAAGTTTTCCCATTTTGAATGTTGGGTGCTTTTTCAGATTGACTCTTAAGCCTGTTGACACATCTTTATAATTTTTTGAGTACTTCCTTAATTTCTAGCACTACAAGATTTTCCAGGATAATATTGTATATCTTGGCCCATTTTGCAATGAGTCCTGGTTCCATTTTTCAGGATTTGCATTAGAAGGTAAGATCTGGATGTGCTTGTTTCTACTAGGGTACCATTGATTCTAGGCCCTCTCAACTGACAACAAGGAAATGTGTGTATTCTTACATATATATTTTTATATATATATATATTTCCTCTATACATAATCATCTGTATCTTTCTTAAGCTAAACATGAGCTTGTATAGATGCTTCTAATTCTAATCCATTACCCAAAGGACCATTAATATTCTGTGTATCATTCAAGCCTCCTCCCTTTACTTATCTATAATCTCCTGCTGCATCAGTGAGAAAACTGGGTTCCACATTTATCATTCAGTTACTTATTTGTTGATTCCAGTATACATATATAAAAGTATCAGAATTGTTCATTTGTAACCCTATGGGAAACAATTTTGTCAAATAAAGTTGTGTGCTTATATACTTTCTTTTACCTTGAGTCTAACACGCTCCATTTTTCCCAAGTTACTTAAGTCTAGCACCTTTCTTCCTACACCCTTTAGTGAAGAAAAAGTTTTTCATACATTTTAATATAGCTATATTGTTTTGCCACATTCCACATTCCATCCACAGGATCCCTCAATCTCCTAAAAGATTTTTTTAATTGTTTACATCAAATTCACTTTGTGTCTCAAAATTCTAAGGGTTTTGAAAAATGTATAATGTTGTGTGTGTTAATGTTATAGTGTCATATAGAGTAGCATCACTGCCCCCCAAAATCTCCAGTGCTTCACCTATTCAACACTTTGAACCTCTGGATACCACTGAAGTTTTAATCATTACTATGGTTTGGCCTTTTCCAGAAATCATATAATTGGCATCATACAGTTTGTAATACTTTCCAGAGTATCTTCCATATAGCAATTTGATTTTAGATTCATTCATTGCTGGGAGCCATTAGCCAAGTAGGTATGACAATTTCCTTGCCAGCATACCCCATGTTGCTGACATTTTGCAGTGACATTGAATGTACTTGACCTTGCTCAAGGACCAGGGCGGATTAGGGTGTTCCCGGTTTAACATAATCGGGTTTAGGGCGTTCCCAGTTTAGGGCGTTCCCAGTTTAGGTTCCAGGTTTAAGGTTTAAGATTATTCCTGCTGGGAATAGGGCGTATCCTGCTGCCTAAGTTCCCCTTGAGTTCTCGCGGGATTCAGACAGTATATTTTGGGAGACAGAAGCCCAGTGAAGGTGGTTTTGGGCAGAGAACGTGGATTTGGGCAGAGAACGTGGATTTCCCCAGAACGTGATTGTAGACGGCTGGTGTGAGTTCGGGAATAAAGAGTTGCTGTTTGAATCTACAAGCTGTGTGGTGGCTCGTGATTGTGTGCCCAGCCAGACTGCGGCATTTGTGCCCAGCCAGACTGTGGCAATTCATTTCTTTTTGTAGCTCAGTATGTTTATTTTTAATCACAGGACAATGTTCTAGTTTATTGGTAAACCCCAATTTATTTTATCTATTCACTCAATTAAGGGTATTACTTCCAGTTTTGGTGATTCTGAATAAAACTATTATAATCATTCACACATAGGTAGCCCCTTTAATTTGATCTGTCATTTTCAAATTCATGCTAACACTCTAGCCTTTATAAAAATGTTTATAAAATGAATATGTATTCATTAAAAATAATAGTAGGGGGCTGGGGCTGGGCCTCAGCGGTAGCACACTTGCCTAGCATGTGTGAGGCACTGGGTTCAATCCTCAGTACCACATATAAATTTAAAAAAAGGTCTATCAACAACTAAAAAATTAAAATTTAAAAAAATAAGTGTAGACTTAAAAAAAAAAAAAAAACACTTGTAACCAGAGATGGCCACTATTTCAAATTTGGTGGTTTTCCCCACACTTATTTTTAATATATGCATTTAGAAATGTGATATGATACTATAAGTTCAGCAATTTGTCTTTACTTTTAAAACTTAATGTCATAACAATTTTCTCTTTCCCCAAATTTTCACTTTTATATTTTAAAAGTGGCATATGTATCTTACAAAGAATTTCAGGAATATAAAAATTGAAGCCTTTTCCCCACCCACATGCAAGTCTCAGGACAAGGAGAGGATAGGGAGACATGTTAACACTGTAGTTAATATACACATATATTTTTTCAAGTCAATAAGTAGACATTTAATTCATTCTTTTTTATAGTTGCATAATATTATAATATATAAAATACTTCAATAAATGAACATGTTATGATTTGTATGTGAGTGGTCCCCCAAAAGCTCATGGATGAGACAATGTAAGAAAGTTTAGAGGTGAAATGATTGGGTTATGAGGGCCTTAACCTAATCAATGAATTCAACCCTTGATAGAGATTAACACAGTGATAACTGAAGGTAGGGTGTGACTGGAGGAGGGGTTGATTGAGGGCATGCCTTTGGGGTATATATATTTTGTGAGCTGAACTTAATCTCTCTCTGCTTCCTGGGATGGTCTTGAGCCACTTCTCTACCACACACTTCCACCATGATGTTCTACCTCACCTGGAACCCCAAGGAGTGGAGCTGGCTGTTTTATGAACTGAGACCTTTGAAACTGTTGAGCTCCAAAATAAACATTTCCTTCTCTAAATGTTCTTGTTAGGTGTTTTGGTCACAGCCACACATATACACACACACACACACAAAAAAAAAAAAAACTGACTAAAACAATATACTACCATTTATTAATCTTAAAGAAGCTTTAGGATATTCCCATATTTTCTTTATAAACATTGCTCTGGGCTAGGGATATAGCTCAGTTGGTAGAGTGCTTGCCTCACATGCACAAGACCCTGGGTTCAATACTTAGCATTAGGAAAAAAAAAAAAAAAGACATTGCTCTGATTACTGTTCTTCATTGACTTTGATCACTTCTTCACTTACATTTTATGTTAAATTCATAGAAGTAGAATTGCTGGTTTAAAAATTTAACACATTTAGAATACAAGTAGATAATGCCCATTTGTTCTCCAGAAAGGTGCTATCCATTGTCCCTCCCCAAAAAGTAGCCTTTCAATTTTTTTCCCAACATTGTCTCAGTTCCCATCTGTGACTTTTATAATGTAAACAAATATCTTTGTTGTTTTACTTTGATGTTTGGATGATGTCTGAGGTTAAATTTTTTTTGTATATGTTTGATGACCATTTATGTTTTTTCTTATGAATAAGTTGTTCATAGCATTGGAGCATTAGGTTTTTTTTCACATTGATAAAAAAGAAATCTTCATATATTAATTATATTATGGTTTTTCTCTCTCATCCTATCTCAATACCTTGTTTTCCCCAATTTATCATTTGGCTGTTAACTTTGTATAAAGTTGCTATCTTTGTCCATTTTCTGTTCCCATTACAGAATACCCAAGACTGAGTCATTTATAAAGAATAGTGAGTGGTCTGTATAGCTCATGGTTCTGGAGATTTGAAGTCCAAAACCAGGCAGCCACATCTGGCAAGGATGTTGTCCTGCAGACAAGTAGGTGCACAAGAGACAAAACACTTTATAATAACCCTCTTTTGTGGTAACTAGTCCTACAGGAGTGAAAACTCATTCACTTCCATGAAAATTAACCCAACCCCTTGATATCAGCATAAATCCTTTGTGTTTAAGATTCAAACACATCTTAAAGGTCCCTTCACCATGGTTGCAACGAGATCCGAATTTCAGCATGAATTTTGGAGGAGACACACTATATCGAAACCATAGCAGTTGCCACTCAGTTTTCTGATTTTTATTTTTGTTACTGGGGATTGAACTCAGGGGTGCTTAACCACTGAGTTACATCCCCAGCCCTTTTTATTTTTTTTTTATTTTGAGATAGGGTCTTGTTAAATTACATAGGGCCCCTCTAAGTTGCTGGAACTGGCTTTGATCATTTTTCTAAATTTTTAATATACAAATCCCTCAGTCTCTTCCTTTAGCTCATGTTTTTTTTTTTTTAATCATGGTAAAAAACAAAATAATCCTTCCCACTACAAGTGGTAGAAATAGTCTCATACATTTTAATTTAGTACTTTTTTCAGGTTTAAACTTTTATTTCCTCTGGATTCACCTTTTGTGTGTGGTTAGAAGTAGGGAATTAATTTTTATTCCAAATGAATAGCCAATTTTCCTAACATCATTTATTGTATAACCTATTTCCCCATGCTGATTTCAAATTTGATATTCATCTTATATTGAATTTATACATATATATTCTTATGTTGAATATATATATATATTTTTTTCTTCCAGTTGCATGTTATTTTAATCACTGTAGTAGTAGCTTTTATATCTGGTAAGGGAAGTCCCATTCAGTGGTAGTTCTTTTGCTAAATATTTGTCTTAATTTATTTTGACCTGCTATAACAGAATACCTGAGACTGGGAAGTTTATAAAGAAAAGATACTTGCTTCTTAGTTTTAGAGACTGCTAAGTCCAATAACAAGGTGCTGGAATTTGATGGGAGCCTCTTGCTGCAAAATCCTATGGCAAATAGTGAGATGGGAGAGGGGGGAGAGAGAGGAAAAGGACCAAACTCATCCTTTTATGTGGAACTCCTTCCCATGATAACTAAACCACTCTCTTGATAATGGCATTAATCAGTTCATGAGAACAAGGCCCTCATGATCTAATCAGCTGTTTAATTTCTTACCTCTCAATATTGTTGCATTGCTGATTAAGTTTCTAACGCATGAAATTTTTTAAAAAATTATTTATTTTAATTAGGTATATATGACAGAATGCATTTTGATTCATTGTACACAATTGCAACAAAACTTTTCATTTCTGATTGTACATGATGTAGAGTCCCACCATATGTAGTACTGACATACTTGTGCCTAGGGTAATAATGTCCATCTAATTCCACCATCTTTCCT
>NW_026000255.1:950857-959242 GCF_001458135.2 Marmota marmota marmota | reverse complement strand
TTTTTTTTGGTTTTTTTTTTTTTTTTTTGGTTGGTGTTTTGAGAACAGGTCTTGCCCAGGTTGATCTCAAACTCATGAGTTCAAGTGATCCTTCTACCTCAGCCTCCTGAGTAGCTGCAACTACAGGAATGCACCACCATACCCAGCTTTATGTGGTATATTAACATTGTTATTTGTACTTTAAGATTTTTTTCTTAGGCTAGTTTCAGGAAGGAAAAATATCTCTGCTTAGCAAAGTGCTTTTATTTCCAGCCTCTAACTTCACTTCTATCCCAATTTTTCTTAGAGAACATTACTTGGGGCCTAGTAAGAGTGTAAGGGAGACATTTTTAGGCATCAAATAATGTGTTCCTTTGTTCTGGAATCTCATTCTTGCTTCCATTTCTCTTTATTCTCACTTAGGGGGATCAATGGGATGTTTTAGTGTTGTTTCCACTTATTGTCTTCCACTGTTAAATATAATTTTCTTCTCTATATTGGATTCGTTTTTCAGTGGGAACCAAAGGGAGAAAGATTCTCAATTCATCGTTTTCTTCCCTATAAAACCCTTTTCTTATTGAGCAAAGAAGTTGATATCCCAGTTTGACCTTTAGTATTCCTTTTTTAATGGCTCATCACACTCTTGTTTATATTTTGTAGTTTGTTACACAGCTGTGATCCCTAGGATCTGTATCTTGTTACTAGGGCCTGGTTGGGAAATAAAGCCATCCCAAGAGATGAAGCTAATGTGATATCAAAATAAATGAGATTTGATGGGATTAAAGATTCCAAACCTGCAGTTAACTGAAGTCTAACATTCTATAAAGACAATATATCACTTTAAATGGATTGGTGAGTTAAAGAAGCATGAAAAAGTGGGTCACCAACACAAGACATCGTCCATCAGACAGAAGCTTTATCTTTAAATCTCTGTTTGTTTTATGGCCGAATAGTATTCTACTATATGGATATATTCCATTTTGTTATAAATTAGTAATTTAATGGGCCTTCGGACTTTTTTTACTTTCTAGCAATTACAAATAGTGCTACTATGAACATTTGTGAGCAAGGTTTTATTTGAACAACTATTTTTAATTCTATGTTTAACTTTTTGAAGAACTATCAATTTGTTCCACACTGGGTGCACCCTTTTATATTTCTGCTAGTAATGTAAGAGAGTTCCAAATATTTGACATTCTTTATTAGCATTTGCCAGTTGAGTGGTAAGAGTTATTTATATTTTAACTGAATGAAAGACCCTTATCAGATAAAAATTGTACAAGTTTGATAGGGCTATGGATAACAAATGCCACAGACTGTGTTATTTATAACAATATAAGCTAATTTTCTCACAGTATTGGAAGGTAGAAGTCTAAGATGAAGATGTCCAATAAGTTTAGTTTCTTCTGAGAATTCTCTTCTTGACTCACAGATGGCTTCCTCCTTGCTATGTCCTCCTTGTATAGGCGTCCCTGCTGTTTCTTTGTGTATGCCTCAGTCTCTTATATGATATCAGTCTGATTGGATTAAGACCCACCACAAGGGTTTTATTTTAAAGATTCTTTCTCCAAATACAGTCACATTCTGAGATACTGGAGGTTAAAACTCTAACATCTAAGTTTTACCAGGGGTGGGGGCACAATTCAACCCATAATAATCATTTACAGTTGTAGAGACAATCATTTACAACTGTCGATTTTCTCTTCTCTTTATTCATAGTATCCTTTGATGAACAAAAGATTTTAATTTTTGTAAAATTCATTTTATCAATTTTTGAAGCTTGTGGTTTTGATGTCATATCTAAAATTTCATTGCTAAATTCAAACACTTGAAGATTTATCTTTATGTTTTGTTCTAAGAGTTGTATGGTTGTGGCTCTTATATTTGGCACTTTGAATTAATTTTTGTATGTGGTGTGAGGTAAGGGTCCAATCATTAATTGAAGAGAGAATTCTTTCCTGATCCATTGGTTTTGGCATACTTGTAAAATGTCAATTTTTAAAGACATCTATAGAGGAAAGTGTATATTCATATAAATCCCCAGCTTTAAATGAAGGCTAGAATGGTGTATTTTTTTTTTTAGTTGTAGATGGACACAATACCTTTATTTATTTTTTAAAGATTTTTTTAAATCTTTATTTTTATGTGGTGCTGAGGATCAAACCCAGTGCCTCACACATGTTAGGCAAGCGCTCTACCACTGAGCCACAATCCCAGCCCCTAGAATGGTGTATTAGCCATGATCATGTATTTGAGTTTACTGATTAGCTGTCTCCTACTGTGAAGCTGTAGAATGTGGAAAGTTAAATGAGCTTTGTTTTGAGGTATGACTCTATTAATTAATGCATAATCACAAACCATGCTTATGTAAAAGTATTGTCATTTGCCTCTAAAATACATGTTTTCTTAACATTTTTCCTTCTTGGAATGTTCATGTCTGAATTTTTCTCATAAACATGCACATAGTTTCTTTCTATTGTGATAAAGTATACATATCATAAAATTTACCATTATTGCCATTTTAAGTATATAGTTCAGTGGTTGTAAGTACATTCACATTGTTATATATCCAATAACTTTCACCAAACATTTTCATCTTCCACGACTGAAACTGCATACCCATTTAACAATAATTTCCCATTCTCTCAAACCTCTAGCCCCTGGAAAGCACCATTATGCATTTTGTTTATATGAATTTAACTATATACCTCATATAAGTAGAAACATACAATATTACTCCTTTATGACTGGCTTTTTTCACTTTGTGAAATATCTACAAGATTCATCCCTTTTGTACCATGTGTCAGAATTTCTTTCCATTATAAGTCTGAATAATATTCAATTATATGTATATGGAATATTTTGTTTATCCATTCATCTGTTGAATGACTCTTCAGTTGCTTCTACCTTTTAATAATGTAAATTACATTGATAAAAACATGGGTGTATAAGCATAATATTGTATGAGTTCCTGTTTTAAGTTCTTCTGGATATGAATCAAGAAGTGAAATAGCTAGATCATATGGTAATTCAAAGCTTAATTTTTTGATGGATATACCATAGTATTTTCCTCAATAACTGCACTATTGTACACCCCTACCAGCAATGCACATGGGTTCCAATTTCAACAAACACCAATATCTTATTCTGTTAGATAGAATAACTATTCCAATGCATATGAAATAGTATCTCATTATAGTTTTGATTTGTATTTACCTCGTGATTAGTAATGTTGAACATCATTTCATGTACTTAATGGCTATTTGTATAACTGGTGTAGAAAATATCTTTTGAAATCCTTTGTCCATTTTTCACTTAGATTACTTGTTGTTGAGCAGTGGGAGTTCTTTATGTATTGTGAATATAAATCTCATTTCAGATTTAATAGTTCCAAATACTGTCTCATATTTCATAGGTTGCCATTTCACTCCATTGATGATATCCTTAGATGCACAAAAGATTTTAATATTAATGAAGTGTAATTTATCTGTTTTTCTTTAGTTGTCTGAGTTTTAAAATAAACAATCATGGACAACGTCACAGTCAAGTAGTTTTCCCCCTGTTTTCTTCTAAGAGTTCTATGGTTTTAATTTTAGATTTAGATCTATCTTTACTTAATTTTTGCACATGATGTAAATCAAGGATCCACCTCCATTGTTTTGCCTGTGAAGACAGTTTTCCCAGAACCATTGTTCAAAAGATCATTCTTTTCCTCATCAAATTATCTTAGAACCCTTATCAAAAGACATATGACATGTGAGATTTATTTCTCTATTTTATTCTGTTTATCTGTATGAGATGTCAAATTTTGTTCTCCTTTGTCAAAATTATTCTGGCTATTGAGGATTACTATGGATTGGATAAGTGTTCCCCAAAAAGCCTATGTTTAGAGGATTGGATAACTGGCCTATTGGGAGGAGATGGAACCTTTAGGAGGTAGGGTCTTGTGGAAAGAAGTTAGATCATTGTGGGCATGCCCTTAAAAGTGATATTGAGATCCTAAGCCCCTCATGTCATTTTTTTTTTGCTTTCTGGATACCATGAGGTAAGCAGTTTCCTCTACCAGGCACACTCTGCCATACCTCAAAGCCTATGTATCAGACTGAAGAAGCTGTGAACCAAAGTAAGCCTTTCCTTTTTTAGGTTGATTATCTTGGTGTTTTTATAGTAATAGAAAGCATAATAACACAAGGATGACTTGAGAGTCCATATAAATATTATGACAGGTTTTTCTATTTCTGCCAAAAAATATCATTAGGATTTTGATAGGGATTATATTGAATCTATGTATTGCTTTGGATAGTATTGACATTATATTAAACCTCCAATCTATAAACATTTTTATTTATTTATGTCTTTTTAAATTTCTTTCAGTAATATTTGTAGTTTTCAGTGTATAAATTTTGCTTTTGTGCTACCTTTGATAAATTCAATTCCTGAGTATATTGGTCTTTCTGATACACTTGTTAAAAAAATTGTTTTCTCAGGGGCTGGGAATGTAGCTCAGTTGGTAGAGTGCTTGCCTTGCATGTACAAGGCCCTGGGTTCAATCCCCAGTACCACCATCAAAAAAAAAAATTGTTTGCTTGTTTTGTTTTTGGATTATTCATTGCTAGTATATAGAAATACAGATAGTTTGAGGGTATTTCTATACACTAAAAATAATGTTTTTGAAAAATACATAAATAAATAAAGCAATCCCATTTATAATAGCTAGGAAAATATACCTACAAATGCATCTAATCAATGAGATGAAAGATCTATACAATAAAAACTCTAAAACATTGATGAAAGAAATTCAAGAGGACACAAATAAATATTCTTTATTAATGGATTAGAGGAATTAAAGTTCTTAAAATATTCATACTACCCAAAGCAATCTATAGAATCAATATAATCCCCATCAAAGTACCAATGACATTCATCACAGAATTAGAAAAAAAAAATTGTAAAATACACATGGAACCACAAAAGCCCCCAAATAGCCAAAGCCATCTTCAGCCAAAAGAATAAAGCTTGGAGGCATCACATCACCAGATTTCAAAATATACTACAAAGCTATAGTAATCAAAACAGCATTGTAGGGCTGGGGTTGTGGCTCAGTGGTAGAGCACTCTTGTAGCACGTGTGAGGCCTTGAGTTCGATCCTCAGCACCACATAAAAATAAATAAATAAATAAAAGATATTGTGTCCCACTACAACTAAAAAATAAATATTTTTTAAAAAAACAGCATTGTACTAACATAAAAACACAGACCAATGGAACAGAATAGCAATCACAAAAATAAGTACACATGTTTATTGTCAATTGATTTTAAAAAAGGTCAAGAACACACAATGTGGGACACTTTCTTTAATACAGTTTCTTTAATATTCAGATAAATAAAGTTTGACATTTATTTCACACTATACAAAAAATCAACTCAAAATACAGTAAAGATTTAAATGAAAACCTGAAATGGTGAAACTTCTAGAGGAAAACTGCTATGATATTGTTCTATAAAATTATTTTTTGGATATGAATCTCAAAATATCTATAGAAGGGGAGAAAATATTTGCAAAGCATATACTTGATAAGTGGTTAATTTCCAGAATATATAAGGAACTCCTACAACTCAATAACACAAAAATAACCTGTTGTTTAAAAATAGATAAAGTAAATAGACATTTTTCCAAAGAAGACATGCAAATGAATAACAGGTATATGAAGAAGACACTCAACTTCACTAAGAGCTGGAAAATGAAATCAGCATGAGATATCAACTTACACCTATTAGAATGGCTAGTGTCAAAAAATATGACCTGCCAGATGCAGTGGCACATGTCTATAATCCCAGCTACTCAAGAGGCTGAGGAAGAAGAATCACAAGTTAGAGGCTAGCCTGAGCAACTTAATGAGACTCTGTCTGGAAATAAAAAGAGCTGGAGATGTAGCTTATTGGTAGAATTGAGTCATCTATCCGAAGGAAATAAATATGTCAAAGAGGCATAGTAGCCAAGATGATGTAATCAAACTGTGTCCATCATTGTATGAGTCAATCATGAAAATGTGATACATATACAGAACCCTTAAAAGAGGAAATTAATTATATGTCCAAATACACACTACTGTCATGTATATCTAAAAACAACAAATAATAAATATAATATGGAAGGTTATGCAAATAATCTATTCAAATCAAAAGGCTAATATGACAACTTTCCTAATGATGTGTATTTAATTACAAAATAATCCATGTTATAACAAATGTTAAAGAAAAACACTCAAAGAAATGATCATTGATGTAAAGAATATATATATAGAGAGAGAAAGAGAGACATATAATGGAGATATATATAATTCTAAAAAATTAAACTCAAAGAAATAGTAGAATAGTTGTTACCCAGGGCTGGCTGGGTTAAAAAGCTACGGAAGTATTGACATTTCATTTAAATATGAGGAATAAGTTCAAAAGGTATTTTGTACAATATGAAGACTACAGCTTATAACAATGTGTTCTTGAAAATTGCTAAGGGCTCCAGTTATGGTTCAGCAGTAGAGCACTCACTAGCATGTGTGAGGCACTCAGCACCACATAAAAATAAATAAACAAAATAAAGATATTATGTCTAACTACAACTAAAAAAAATATTTAAAAAATAGAATTGGAGGCTGGGACTGTGGTTCAGTGGTAGAGCACTTACCTCATTCATATGAGGCACTTGGTTTGATCCTCAGCACCACGTAAAAAGTAAATGAATAACTAAAGATATTGTGTCCATCTGAAGCTAAAACAAATAAAATTAAAAAGAAAAGTGCTAAGAATAGATTTTTTAAATAGTCTCACCATAAAATGATATGTATGTGAGGAAATGTACATGTTAATTAGCTGTATTTAGGCATTCTATAATGAAATATTTCAAAACAATGTTGTATTGGATAGATAAATACAATATTTTGTCAACTAAATTCTTTAAAAACAAAAGGGAAAATTTATTTTTTACTGTATATTTTGTATCTTGCAACATTGCTGAAATCATTGTAGGATGATGAAATTCTTTAGGATTTTCTTCTTGTAAGGTCATGTCTCCAGTAAGTAGAGAAAAGGTTTAGTTCTTTGTTTTCTTTTTATCTTTTTATTTATCTAAGTGCTCTAAAACAGCCAGTACTACTAGAAGAGATGCAGGTACCCTTATCTTTTCTCTGATATTAAGGAGGGAAGCATTCACTCTTTTATCATTGATTTGTTGTTTACCTGTGGACTTTTCATATATATCTTTCATCATGTTGAAAAGTTTTTTTTTCCATTCCTAGTTAATTGCATATTTTTATCATAATAAGATGTTAAATTTTGTAAATTGCATAAATTTTTTATTTAACCAATCATTCCATTAGTGTGGTGTGTTATACTTATTTTTATATTTGAATCATCATTCATCACAAGAACAAGTCCTACTTAGCCTTCATGTGTAATATTTTTAATATGCTGCTACATTGGGTTTGCTAGTATTTGGGGTGGGGGGTAATTTTGCATTAGCATTCATAAGGAATATTGATTTGTAGTTTTCTTTATATCTGATATTCTTATCTGGATTTGGAACCATAGTAATGCTGAACTCATAGAATGAGCTAGGACATGTTCCCTCCTCTTCTAATTTTGGGGAAAATTTAAGAAGTATTGGTGTTATTTCTTTCTTTCTAGAATTTACCTGTGAAGCCACCGGGTCTGTGACTTTTCTTTGTTGAAAGTTTTTGATTAATGATTCAACCTCATGTTATAGATCTGTTCACATTTTCTATGTTTTGTTCTGTTAGTTTGGGCAGCTATTTAGTTTTAAGGAATTTTTCCATCTCATCTGCTATCTATTAATATTTTGGTATATAGGTGTTTATAGTATTCCTTTAGAATCTTATTTCTGTAGTTGGTAATAATTTCCTAATTTTCATTTCTGATTTTAGTAACTTGAATCTTTTTCTTTTGTCCCCTGGGTTGATACAGCAGAAGGTTTGTCAATTTTTTTTTATCTTAAAAAAACAAAACAAGCAAACAAACAAAAACCTTTGGTTTATTGATTTTTCTCTACTCTTTTTTCTAAATTCCATTTATCTTCACCCTAATCTTTATTATTTTTTCTTCTAATAAATATGGGTTTAGCCAGCACTTCTTTTTATCTTTAAGGTGTGAAATAGATTTCTTTGGGATCATTTGTTTTTTTTTTTTTTTTTAATTTTTATTGTTGGTTGTTCAAAACATTACATAGTTCTTGATATATCATATTTCACACTTTGATTCAAGTGGGTTATGAACTCCCATTTTTACCCCGTATACAGATTGCAGAATCACATCAGTTACACATCCATTGATTTACATATTGCCATACTAGTGTCTGTTGTATTCTGCTGCCTTTCCTATCCTCTACTATCC